>NC_142938.1:45438952-45451452 GCF_046866305.1 Octopus bimaculoides | reverse complement strand
ATGTAATGTACTCATTAATCTATTTAAAAAAGTCCGTTGGAAATAATTGTAATGAAATGACACTTATCCATTGTTTGTTTTTTATTTGTTCATAATACACCTCACTGGAATCCCAACCCATCAGATATTCTGGAGTATACCAAATACCATACGACCAATACAACTTACACTTTTGGATTAGCCCCCAGGCTATTAAAATACTCATAAGGGTTAAATTCTCTGGATACATAACCTGAATATTTCACTAGATGTACTTCAGAATCTGTTATATTTATTTGAATAAAAGTGCTGTTATACAAGTTAATTCAGCTCAACCTGTTGCCTATCATTTAAGTACCTGATTCATTTGAATCCTTAATATTGTGTATGTGTGTGTGTGTGTGTGTGTGTGTGTATACATACATACACACACACATATATATACATACACATATACATACATATTTGTGTATGTGAGTGTGGATAAATGTTTATGATATACTATAAAATTATATTATATTATATATATATATATATATATATATATATATATGATCTCCATTTTTAAATAACGTTGTTGAGATGAAGTACTCAATTCAGATATAGAGTACTGGTCTCTTGTTTCCATGGCTGCTAGCCATAGTAACTGTGTGTGTGTGTGTGTGTGTGTGTGTGTGTGTGTGTGTGTGCGTGCGTGCGTGCGCGTGTGTGTGTGCGCGTGTGTGTGTGTGTGTGTGTGTGTGTGTGAATAGTTTATTCAGGCCTAGCTAATGGCCTGAATAGACTACACACACACATGCCAATGTCGCGTAGCATATGCATATGTTATACACACACAACCACACAATTCTTGTGCAGGTCCGTCTTATCAACATTTTTGTCCCACGGCCCCGAGCGAAGTAATGCGGTGATGCCCCCTATATCCACACACATAGGGTACAGTGATTTGACTTGTGGATCTCCTGGGCAACGGCCCAATAGGTCCATGTTTTATAACGGCACTAATCCCCTGTCTGTCTGTCTGCTTATCTGTTTCTCTCTCTGTATGTATATATATATATATATATATTTCATTTCAAAGTTTCAGCTCAGAGCTGCGGCCATGCTGATGCACCACCGTGTGATATATGTGTGTGTGTTTGTGTGTGTGTATAGTTTCCATTTCTAACAAAACTGTCCGATGAACGGGAACCTGAAACTCAGAGTAACAGTCTTTTGTTATATTTCTGCTGCTTTTAAATAAAGTATATATATATATATATATATATATATATATATATATATATATATATAATCATGCATATATCTATACACATACACGCACAGACAGATACACATACACACACACCTACACGTATACAGAGAGAGAGAGAGAGAGCTGAACAATACAAGTTCTGAAAAATATCTTCGGAAAAGAATATAAATAAAAGCTAAAGGGAGATCACTCCAAATATAAATTTTAATAGAAAGAGCGATTACGCTTATGCTAACTTATGCACTAAGAAGGAATACATCAGTTTTGCTTGATTTACTACCTTCTAAATACTTTAAATATTCACGCATATGTTATTTTTTATCCTTTTTTTTTTTACCAATGGCAAGAAAATCTATGGAAACATTAATTTTTTTTATAATAAGTTGATTACCTATTCATATACTGGTTTAATCTTGTCTATAATAAAAAGAGGCGGTTGACAAAAGTTTTCGATATCGAATGCTTCACGCAAAGTTAATACAAGAATAACCTGAAGGAAAATTGTTTTAATACTATTTCACTACCTGTTGTATAATTTCTCTTTATACTGAGCTGGTGCACCAGTACCGCTTCAGCTGAATAACTAACGCAATTTAAAGTGTGCGTGTGTGTGTATATGTGTGTGTGTGTGTACTACTCGATCCCCTATTTCATTGGTGAAATAAGCATCTATGATGTTTTGCCTTAACCTGCAGGTTGAGAAATTACAGGAACTACTTAAAGAGGTTGCAAATGTTTCTCTGAATGGTGAATAAAACATTCGCATTGTTACGAACCCGTCAGTATTTTTAGCAGATATCTCAGTCGCAAGCATTTCGCTCATCCTGTATGCTTGGCTTGAGTGGGGCAACAAAGACCAGATTATCCTTCGACTGCAGAATGGTTCCATCTATGAGCTCTTGTTAACCACAATCAGCTTGAGCTTTTCTCTATCGCTAATGTTATTTCCCTTATGATTTTCTTCATTTTTTTTTTTCTTTCTTTGACTGATCTTCTGTAAGAAATAGAGCAGTAATTTTACTTCCTTAACGAGCTGGTTGATTACTGTTATGCTCAAGACACTCAGATTACCATAAGGGCTCCTTCTTT
The DNA here is from genome assembly GCF_046866305.1 of Octopus bimaculoides. Taxonomy (NCBI): domain Eukaryota; kingdom Metazoa; phylum Mollusca; class Cephalopoda; order Octopoda; family Octopodidae; genus Octopus; species Octopus bimaculoides. The sequence goes on along the minus strand of NC_142938.1, from coordinate 45,449,129 downwards.
TGTACTTTCCTGTCAATGCATTCATTGGCGAGAGGACACATTAGTCTTTTAGCAATGATGGACCAGAATACTTTATCTTCAATATCTAACATGTGGTATCCCTGAAAAATGATCAAGTCTGTTTTTTAAGGATAAAGGAGCCCCCAGTAAGTTTGCAGGCCCAGGATTCCCGTTACTTCTTCCAAAGCATCCTTAAAAGTTCTGCTAGCTTCTAAAGTTGTAGTGAGAAGTTTTTGTATACTTTGCGAGTGGTACTAGCTGGTCTTGAAGCAGATCATGCCAGAAACGTTGTCATCACTACCGTTACTTCACTGTGAGTAAAACCTGTTAGGCGGCTAGAGTGCTGACAGTTGGAAAGGAGGCTGTTATGCACTTACCGCTCTACTCTTTGCTCTTTCCTTAGAATATATCCATCTCCTACTTCCAGCTTTGTAATGAGGTCATCTGTAAACCAGAATGGATTTATTAAGAAAAACTTTCCTCTGCTCACACTTCTCTTCTCTCTTCCCTGCAAAACTGAAGCAGGTTTTTCTGCAACTTTGAGCTGAGCTTATTTAAGGTAGCTTTTTCCACTTTTTCTTCTGCAGCTTTAACCCTTTCCTCAATTCCAACCATGTGGCTACTCATTTTTTTTAATGCTTTTTTTTTTTTTTCACTTCAAAGGCAGTATTGCATGCCTGATATACAACTTGGACTATGGTTTTATTTCCCTGATTGCATCTCCTTTCAGGATGTTATCCAGGATATTGCTCAGATCCTCATCTAATTCTATCCAAATGCCATTGGCATCAAATTCAACCATAATTTTTCCATGGAAAGTCTCTGGGCTTTTGGATTCAGCCACTCTTCTTTTGTTATGAGCAGGTTACACAGACAGGCCCTGGGCACTGTGGTTTACTGCTTGGCCCAGGTCTTCTACTGACTGATAAGTAGTTCTAATAAACTTAGAGAATGCTCTCTGGGTAGTATCAGGTGCTTTGCATTGCTGTAGCTCATTGCACTTGGACTTGCTTTGAGGAATCTCCACAATATGTTTATTCTTAAATATTCTACAACAGATGTTGCATCTCTTTTTTACCCTCCTGTTTTTACAAATCCAATCTCGTAATCCTTACACCATTGTCCTGCTTCTAGCCATCTGATATGTCCTAGAAAGCAGACCCTCCTCGGTCCATCTGTATTCTCTCTGTTTAGTACTTGTAGCATGATTATGCAGTGCTTCACAGTGCAAGTTCCAATACTGAGCTATCATCTGTTCTTTCATGTATGTCAGTGGGTTCTTAACCCACTGCCAAGAAGCCTTTCCCAGTGATCACAACATTACAAATAAACATCAAAAATTCTTTGCTCTCACCAGAAACTACTTAAAAATGATGCATGCCTTTTTTCTTGATGATGACTACAACATTTGCATTGCTGGAAACCCTTCACCAGGTATCTCAGGATCACAACTGTTTCCCTCCTTAGCCTTTATTCTTTGTCAGGTGAAGTAGTGAGAACTGAAGTGGTCTTTACTTGCAGAAGGGGTAATTTGAATGCAAAATGTTCACACTATGTAAATTCTTTTGAAAAATATCTCTTTTTACACCACCAGGCTTACCTTTGGTCACTTGAAACCCGTGAAGCTTTTGGCCCTGACAAATCCCAACATCCCTTCCTTAAACATTACCCTCAGACAATGTGCCCAAGAGCTAGCCCCTGTTCTCATCAACACATCTCTCTCTCTCTCTCTCTTGCTCTCTCTCTCTCTCTCTCTCTCTCTCTCTCTCTCTCACACACACACACACACACACACACACACACACTGAATTTATCATAATCTTAGAAAGTTAACTAACCATGCCAATTACCTTCCTATTGTACTCATTTCAAAACATAAAACAATTAGTACAATTTCTCATCTCCAACATGTCAAATTATTCTGCCTCCTTAATGACCACCAATAAGGGTTTCATAAAGTCATATCTACTGAAAATTTACTTTCCAATGTCATTCTCAACTGGGTTCATGTACTTGAGAGATTTGGCAAAACCAGTGGTGTTGTTTTTGATATCAACAAAGCTTTCAGCTGTGTCCACCATGCTAATCTCCTGGAAAAACTGCCCACCTATGAGCTTCATATTTCTCTTGTCTCATGGATTGATGGATTCCTGCCAGATTACACTTTCAGAGCATAGCTGATGGAGCTTTCTCTGACCCACACTTTATCAACTGTTGTATTCTTCAGAGTTTGGTTCTGTTCCCCACATTCTTCCTCTCATACATCAATGACTTATATTCCATTAACTCCTACAATGTTCACTCCTATGCAAATAATACCACCCTTTATTCCTCCCTGACCTTCTGCACCCAAGCATTAGTCACATGAACTGCGATATCTCATACCAAGACTACACTAAACCATGAACAGCAACCTTAAAACCTTTTTCTATTAAAGGTTATACTAATCTTGTTTTCTTCAATGGCACCAAAGTATAATCACTAAACATAGGAAAAAACATTAATGCTGCCAATTCCTCTGAACACAAACAGTGTGCATCTAGGCCCTTGAAGGTCACAATGAATGTTATGACTCACCTGCAATCGTGTGACAAAACCACATCCTCAATACAGCGAAATCTACACTCTCATGCTAACAATTGCTAAAACTACAAACTCTCTATAAAGCTCATGTGGAACCTAGAATGGAGTATTGTTCCATATCATGGACAATACTACTGCCACACATCCAGACATCCTAAACAACATTGTAAAGAGGTATGAAGTTGCTCCCTAATATATTCCAATCTCTGGCCAATAGATGTGCTGTGTCCTCTCTCCACCAATTTCACCATTTACTACAGTAGCCTCTGTTCCTTGTTTCTGGCTCATCTTATGTCATCTCCACTCAGGCACTTCAGATTAACTCATCCCTTCTATCACTCATCATCCATATTCTACCCACCATTCTGTCCCCACTGACTTCATACATTTCAGTTCACCCAGATATTCCTCCTAGAACATCACCCCTTTGAAATTTTCTCTTTGACCATATTTTTGTTGCACCTATTGATATGAAACTGTTCAAAAGGAACATTAACTACGTTGATCTCACATCTTGGAGAGTCTACAAATTCCATGGGCATAGTCTTTTCTCATAAATGTCACAAAAGATTTAATTTGCAAGAAAGTCTGTCTTTACCAAATATGGCTGTTGTTATCTATGATTAATGGCATTCAGACCATGGTCATCTTGTCTTATTAGCAGGAAGTGTGCAACCAGAATCACATTAAGCAATTTGTTATTCTATATTTAAGACATTAAGGAGTGATTTAAGGGAGTTAGCTATTATTTCTATCAGGTTGAACTATCATGTAGAGGCTCCTTCATTGGCTCAACCAAATGAAGTATGTTTGTGTATGTTGCAGAGAATGCCAACAGGCTTTGTCAATTTGTCTTAAACTCTAAAGTAACTAATTATCTTAATTTATTGATATATCTGAATGTGAAAAGTCAATTTATAAATAGTGATTAATAACATCATTGTTGAATTGGCAAAGAAACACCAGAACTAAGATCTGTGGCAAGGTTGTCTTTCAGACAACCTTGCCAAAGATCTTAGCTCTGCTCTTTAAGCTGACTGATTGGTGGGTGTGTACTGGCATTGGTTTCTCAATTCCTTCACCATATCCAAAAATCTTGAACTCAGCTCAGAATATAATGTCGGACACATTTTAAAAGCAAGTAACGAGGGCTGGAATAAGCATGGTCAAGTATCCACAATCTTGTAAATTACAAATAAAATAATCCTATCATTACGAGATACTCTGTATGTATACATATATTATTTTCTATTTTCACATCAGTCTTTTCATGCTTGTATAGGTTGCATAGATTTTCAATGTTGTAATTTTTCACATAGATTTGTTTTTACTTCCCTATTTTGAGGTTCTTGTTGTGGTTTTTGCTACTACCTATCTTCATTTTCTTATGGTGTTGCTTGTTAGATGCATTTACCAGGGCACCAGCAAAAGTGAAAATTCCTTTTGAGAAGTAAGGCATTTTCCCCTACTCTGTATTTGGCATGAGTAACCATTAACAAATCAAAATGGTATTGTTTTTGTTTGTGTCACTGATATTGATACTGCAGCCACCACCATCACCACTATTTCCATTGCTAGCATTGTTTGGACAATTTGATGTACAGTATATCATAATTCTTCTTACTTTTGTATCTTATATCTAAGTTCAAATCCAACTGAGGTCTACTTTGCCTTTCATTCTTTGGAGTTGAGCATTGGGTTCGATGTAATTGATTACTCACTCACCCAGATTTCAAGCCTTGTACCAATATTAGAAAAAAAATCCTGTCTTATCTTTGAAGCTCAGTTTTTTCATATCAGATGGTTTGTTTCTGCCACGAATACCTTCCACAGTCTGCACTTATTATATGTCAGCCTTTTTGTTATATGTCTTATATTTGTCTGCTTTTTCAATTCACTTGTGCTCAGTGCTTCATGTAAGTTGCACATTTAAATGCTCTACATATCCAATGCTACTTTGCAGAGTCAAACTTTTTATTCATACTTAATCCAGTTTGCATTTTGTACAGAACAAAGAAACTTTTTGTTGTTGATACGTTCTACATCAGACTTGAACAAGTAGAACTAGGATCAATAGAATTCCAACTGTGGCCTTCCCATTTTTTGCATGAAAGAGACTGTCTAATGTATCCTTTTTTCCATTTTAAGAAGATAAGATGTGATCTGAGAGAAATTTGGCTGTCATTTCTAGCAGCTCAAATAAGTATGTTAAGTTCCCTAATTGTGAACAGAGATAATTAGTTTCTCATCTTCTACCACTTTCTTCCTCTCATTACAACATTGTCACTACAATATTGTTGTCATAGTTGTTCTACAAGAAGTTCAGTGTTGTAATTCAAGTTGAAGCCATTCTGCTACTTTCTTGGGCTTGTTTCATAAATCCTACACATTTAGGTTACTAGAATTAAATGTGCAATGAAAGAGAAGTAGAACAACATGTGGAGTCCCATTCCAATTTGGGTGTATGTTAGTGGTTCCTGGATCTATTTAACTGTGATAGTCATTTAACGTAGACTGAAAACTAATGGACAATTGTGCTTGCATGCACCTTATCTTCTACAGCAGGCATTTTTCTTCACTATTAATCATGAACTGTTCTCTCTAAGCTGTGTGCTAATGTGTGTGCATAATTTTACAACAAAGAAAGTAAAATTATGGACACATAAAGTTTTCAAGACAAAATTGCATTCTTTTGATTGAAGAAATTTTAGTTACTCACACAGATGTTCACATACTATGCAAAAAGTCAAAATTTATACACAAGCAAATTTTTGCATACATCCACAGCAAAAAATTAGAGACACTGGTCTTAAGGTGGGTAACTGCCAAGTAGTATTTGAAGCTGGTAACCTCAAAGTGCATCTTTTCTCATTAAAATGAAATTTTTTCAGTATCATCCCTTGGTTTTTGACTTGGCAAATTTCTAAATTGCATAACTGTTAATCATTTATTTTTTGTGAATGGCTTTGTTTTTTATTAGTAGTTCAAAGTGGAAGGTTAATTGGTGTTAGTAGTGACTTCTAACGTAGCATTAAACTGTATTGTGAAGCTAGATGGCATGAATGTGGTTGTATTTACAGTATTTTTGACTTGTGATGTAAATAGTTTTCATCTGACATTTTGTGGCAACATGTGGCCACCCAAAGGGCTGCATTTTGTATAAATTGTTTTTCTTTTTCTTAAAGATTGTATTGCTACTGTGTGATGCTGTCAGGTTTCTTTATCCAATGATATGTGAAGTTGAGAGTGGGGATGATTACTAAGTTTGCATGAGAATCTTATTTTGATATGAACAGAGTTCTTGCTTAACATATTGAAATGTTAAGTCAAAATATTATGATTCTCTTCCTAGCAAAGGTTGCATCTCTTTGATCCTTATATATATGGGGTAAAAGTTTTGATAATTATCCAGATTCAGTAATTTTCATAATTTCTCTACTTTTTCAGATATATTAGGGCAGAGCAGTGTAGTTGATTCTGTCGCTTGTTCTAAAGGAGTGAATATACTGTGTGTATCTGGTTTTAAATGTATTTTCTGTGAGCCAATATAGTTCCTCTTCATGACATCTGCTGTAGTTGTCCTTACTCTCTACACAATAGCTTTTTTATGGCACCTGGTGCTAAGTGTACAGAATGGAATATTTCTGAAGTGACATTCTGGAAGTTAGGGTGCAGGTGTTTCTTGTTTGGGGTTGGATATCTGAAATACAACATTATCTAAGCAGCTAAAATCATGGGCGCTGTGTTGTTTTTAACTGTTATTATTATTAACAGAATTTTCACTCATCTCCATTTCTTCATTTAAGGCAGAGTGTGAACATGTTTGTTTACACAACACTATGAAGTTATAGTTCTTAAATCTTACAGGAAAAAGTTGGCGGGTAGGTTGGTGAAATCAGTTCGTATACTTATTGCAAATATAAGAAGTATAGGTTCATTTCCCACAAGTGGGTTCGGGTTTTTTTCCCATCAAGGTGGGGTTTATATGCTCCAATATTAGACTATTTTCTTCAGTCAATACAAGGTGAATGCTTGTAAGCTTAAAGCTTATAATTATAAATATATTTTCATATATATATATATATATATATATATATATATATATATATATTTACATTTTTTGTTGTTTGAATTATCACTCATAGCATTGTAGCTATATATGATAATTCTACATAGCACACTAATGAAGGAAATCATCAGATTCAGGCCAAGAAGTAAACTCTGCTATATGTACTGAGTACTTTTTCTCTTATTTGTATGTCAAAAATTATATTTACATATACCTAAGTAGATGTATATGTGTATGTTAAAGAAAACTATGAAAAATCTAACCACATCTTTTGCTCAACAAGCTTGTCAGCCATGTAACACTGATTATACACTTGTGTTAGATCAGATATACATCAGTAACTATTTCCGTCTCAGTTTCAGGTGAAATAATGTTTCTCTTTCCATTTGCTTCCATTCCCATCATTCTTAAATTACCCAATCTATTTTCTTTCTTCGTTCTCTCTTTGTCTTTTATTTTCTTTTGTTCTTTCTTTCTTTCTTTCCTTTTTACTTAAAATCCCTTTCTCCAAACCTCTGAGGAAGTGGTCCCCACACCCTGTCATAGTTTCCAGACAAAATATCCTGTTAGCATCTATTGATTCGAATTATTTGCTGTTTGTGTGTGTCTGTGTGTGTATATATGTGCATATGTATTTGCATAAATATATATGCATACATATCTAAGTATGAATTCAGTATGTATATATATATATATATATATATATATGTATATATGCACATATATATATGCACATATATATTTGCATATATATATATATATATATATATATATATATATTTGCATGAATATAAATGTAGGTATACACATGCACATACACATAGATTTACACACACATGATGTCAGTGGTGTCAGACAATTCTTCAACTGAAGGAAAAGAAAAATTGTTTCATCATATCTTATTTAATGTTTTAAGTTTGAATCTCAGTGTTATTTTTGGGTTTGTCATTTTGTCTCTGGATCATACTAAAAATAGATAACCAAAAGAAAAAAAAAAGAAAAAAGCCCTCATGTTTCATTACCTGCTTCATCTCACAAGAAATTCTGGTCTGCTTTCAATTCTATCAAGATTCTTCTAGATTCTGTTTCAGCTCTACTTTTGTACTTTGGTATTATTTTCAGGTTAACATTTTTGAAAATTTATTACATGTATCTTGATTTTAGAATAGGTAGAACACATCCGTGCTTTTCGCAAAAGGTGACTAAAATTTAAGACAGGAAGAGTATCTAGTGTAAAACACTGCTTCAAAAAATCCATCCAGCTCATGCTAGTTTGGAAAAGCTGATGTGAAATGCTGATGATTATGAATAATGGCTTGGAAAATCTGGATCTGTAATACTGTATACTTTGATTAATATACCTGGTCTATTGACAAATATACATGTGCATCTTTTTGTGACTTGACTTATGTAAGTTCTATCATGCTTTAGGTTATTAAGACACCACTGAAGACTTATGTCTCTTTTTCTGGATATGTAGGCCAGGTCCTATTTCTGTTCAAGCTAATCCACAAGACGAAGTTGAACACTACAAATTAATGAACAAGGCTGGTCTTAAGCCAATTGGACCGATTACTCCTAATTGGGCCCTGTGCCCAAGAGGGTCCCACACTCAAGGAAGCCACATCCTATACTGTGATATTTCTTGGAAGAATGCAGTATATACAAAATGCCTCAGCCTGCAGTGTTGGTAGACAGTTGAAAACAATACTTTTAACAAAAAAAAAAAACTTCTTCATATCCCTTTTATGGACAATTTTATCAAATTTTAGACATGTTAGGACAATGAGTGGCTTGCATCATCTTCATAAGATCTGATGTCACTAAAAAGGCAATAGATTATTTCTTTTGATTTAGTGGTATGTGAAAGTATGTTGGTAATTACAAATGTGTGAGTGCATGCATCTGTGTGTGTGCACGCTTACTATTGAACTGGTCTGTACTGAAAGCAATACCATCTTAATTCCCTATGGAGAAATAAACCGGAGACAGATTTATGTATGCGGGTGTGTCTAGAAACATTGACTCCTTTTTCTCTGGCAACAAAGATCTTCCAGGTACACATATTTGTGTGTGTGCATATATACACATACATACATATGCATATAGTTACATTTTTGTTTATTATATAGACAGCGCTGTGAAGTGCTCAGGTAGAGAACCTGAGATGTTAGATATATATATTATATTTAAAAGGAGAATTCAGGTAGGTTCAACAATTTAGAATAATAATGCAACATATACGTAATCATAAAACCGGTGTATTCAAATTATTAATGAGTAATACATTAAATATATTTTAATAATCTGCATACACCAGTTTTACAGCTGAGTATACGTTGCCTTACTATTCTAAATTGTTGAACCTAAATTCTCTTTTTAAATATAATACACACACACACACACACACACACACACACACACACACACACACACACACACATATACACACACATATATATACATACACACACACACACACACACATGTATATATATATATATATATATATATATATATATATATATATATATATATACATTTCGTTTTGGGATTGGGTTTGCAAGATTCTTTATGTGAGTTTGTGTGTTGAAGCATACCACTAAATCTGTTGTGTCTGGGGAGAGTCATTTTCTTTTTGTGCCTTATAATTTAGAACACTCACTGGTAAAATTTCCACTTATTTCTTATTTTTATTTTCCTAAAATTTCCGTTGCATCTTGCAATCTTTTCAGTAGTCTTATTGAAAAAGTTGCAAGATGCAACAAAAATTTTAGGAAAAGAAAAAGAAAAATAAGTGGAAATTTTACCGGTGAGTGTGTTAAATTATAAGGCACAAAAAGAAAATGACTCTCCCCAGACACAGCAGTATATATATATATATATATATATATATATATATATATATATATATATATATATATATATATATATATATATATATATATAGATAGATAGATAGATAGATAGATAGATAGATAAAGAGATAGATAGAGAGAGATTTATGGTACTGGTAATGCACACATACACACACACACGTATATATATGAACAGAGATGAAAATTAACAAGTCATTTTATTCCTAACAGTCAGGAATTGTTATTGGAGTTTGTGAATTCAGGAGAAAGGCAAGAGATAATGGATCTAGTTGGTTTGGCTGCCAGCATTTCAAAAATTAAAGTTTATTGAAAATATTAAAATTTAGCACATTAATATACTTTTCCAAGCTGAATTGCTGGAGTTATTTCACTTTTTCCAGCAAAATGTTTTTAAAAAGTTATGGAGGTTTAAAGTTTGATCATTTTCAAGCAATCAGGAAACAGGACTTAGAACCTGTCATTTTGTGCGTGACTGCATGTGTTATCAATATTCTGAAAATAGCACGTGTTTTTATATGAAACTGTAAACAAATCAAATTCTACTTAATGTATGACATATAACAACTCATAACTTTTTTAAAATTTGGAATTTTCAGAAAAGTTTTGCGAATTTGTACTCTACACACAGGAATTCATACACTTATGC
>NC_142938.1:45323952-45433952 GCF_046866305.1 Octopus bimaculoides | reverse complement strand
AAACCTATGGTTATAGTTCTAGCTTCAGTCACTGACTCGAAACCATCCAAGGACACTGCAATACGAAGTTATAACACGAAATAACACTGTGTATGTGTATGTATGTGGGTATATATATGTGTGTATACTATCTATACTACTTATAAGTTGTGTTTTTTACTGTTTTTTACTTTTATTTTTACTTTTATTTTTTATTTTTATTTTTATTTTTATTTTTGTACTTTTTTATTTCTATTTTTACGTTATTTTCATATAGTTTTTTTATATATATATTTTGTTTATATATATACTTCACTTTATACTTTTACATTTATTTTATAACCTTTTGCTTCCGGTGTCGTTATGTTTTAATTTTAATTCTTTTATTGTTAATTTCTTTGTATTTCTTATGTCTTATGTTTTATGTTTTATCGGTTATATTTTGACCAATTTATCATTATCCTTTATATTTTTTCATATTGAGGTTTTTAATTTTTTACATTTTATCTCTTATTTTTATTTTTATTCTTATCCTTATCAGTTTTAATATTCTTTAATATTTTTCAGTTCTTATTTTATTGTTTATTTCTTAGTCATTACATTATTAATTGTGGGTGCTAATATTTCCTTTCACTAGTATACTATATTACTCTGTATTTTGAATTTTGCCTTTTAACGTCCAAACCTACCCCCCCCCTTATAACGTATTTCGCTTTTCTTGTTGACATGTTTATTGATGAATTCTTTAAGGTCTTCTATGTTTAATTACCCGTTCCACTTCCTTCACCCTTCTTCATCTAGATAAGGATATGTAGATAGGTTAGTACACTTAAGTTGTAATTCGCTTAGGTTGACCACTGACCACTCACCACAAGAATATCATGTTTCATGTTTCTTGTTCCAAGTCTATTCTGGCATGACACTTCTTATTTACGACCTACCACTGAGATAGGCAGACACAGCTCATACATATCTATCCCTTACGACCTTTAAGATCTCTGTATCTATTCTATTTATCACTTTATCTTCTTCTACATTCAGATTGTTCCTCACCACCCTTCACCAACCCATCGAAATAGCTTAGATGTAGTTTACTTGACTCCCTTTATTTTTTATTTTTTTATTATTTATTTTTTATATTTTATTTTTTATTTTATTTATTTTTTAATTTTAATTTTTTATTTTTTATTTTATTTTATTTTAAGTTTTATTTTTATTTTAAGTTTATTCTTACTTTTTTACATGAATATCTGTGTATGTCTTTTTATGGTATTGTATTGTTCGTAACCACCAACTTAACACTACACACTGAATCATTGCAAGGTATGGAAGGTTTTCGAAGGACCGGAGAGATTATGTCCGGGTGGAGAATTATACCAGATATAGTACTATGCAAAATACCGAAAGGATCTTCACCTCTTACATCACACATTTCTTCTTACTTCAACGTCGAGATGGTATAATTTCCTGGGAGAGAGATAATTTTTGCGGCTGAAGATAGATAGCTTTACATTGTAGATTATACACATATTATATTATGTTATATTATATTATGTTATATTATATTATACACATGTAGAGCTTGAAACATGTGTACCGCGGAATCCTTTGTAGTTTTGTTGTTATTTTTTCTTTTGGATTTACAATTTATATATATATATATATAATATAAATAATATATCTATGTGTGTGTGTGTGTGTGTGTGTTTGTATATATATATATATATATATATATATATATATATATTATTCAATGTCAATTTGTGCCAAGCAGCTTCACTCTGTGTGCTTTAGCTTCATTACTATGGCAACAGTCTGGATACTTATTGATCAGACCACATATATATATATATATATATATATAATTTTGAACTATATTACCTCACTTCCAAACTTCTCACTCATAAATATCAAGAGAAAAATTAATCTTTACTCTTGGCTCTTCCTCATTCCCAGATATTAGCAAATGTCTCACATTATATTACACCTGTAACCTTAGTAATACCTTTTCTTCACATCTATCCATGTAAAAAAGGAAGCTGCTAATGTCCTCATCACCTCTTTGCAATATATGTACTGACCAGAGAAATAGGTTGCAAGTACATAGCCATATGAGAGAAAGAGGGGCAGTTGTGCAGAAAACACTTTGGTTGGCCAGCATGGCTACTTGGGTGTAATAAGCAAACATTGTGATGTCTCTAATCATAGCTATGTGACACACGATCCTGTGTCCATTATAACCTTTGAACAGGCCACTTGGAGCTAATCAACAGCAGCATTCGACCTATTTTGTAGACTGCCATGTTGGCTTGGCGATAACTATTAATATCCAGTACCGCTGCCGTAGTCTCCTTTAGAGAGACTTAGAAATATTAATATTTCTATTTTTGAAAACTAGTAGCTGTATTCCTCTGAATTTAGGTAAATAATCCTTCGTACAGACAGTCAGTAGCGATGCCTGCTGGGTTCGGCTGCTCTACATCGATAAGGGACAATACCCTGAAACTAGTCTGTAGATGCCAGACCAGCAAGGGGAAGTGGCTGACCTCCCCAGTTCGAAGGTTATAATGGACACAGGATCATGTGTCACATAGCTAGCTAGAGGTGATGGCCTCTTGGAGCTAATCAACGGCAGCATTCGTCCTATTTTTTGGCCTGCCATGTTATCTTGGCAATAACTATTAATATCCAGTACCGCTGCCGTAGTCTCATTTAGAAAGACTTAGAAATATTAATATTTCTATATATATATATATATATTAAACATAAAGTGCTTACACTTATCAAGTATTACTTCTAAACTTACAGTATATATATATATATATATATATATATATATATATATATATATAAACAATATATGAGTATATGCATATATATGTACATGTATGTACATACCTTCATCCACATGTACACATAGATACATAACTGGGTACATGACGTGGCAAAAGAACATGGACAAAATGATAAACAAGGTACAACAAACAAGCAGGCCACATAGAAACATCTTCATCAGCTGCTGCCATTAAAACACCGGCGTTTCGAAGAATTAAGGTGAAACAGAAAAAAGTTATAAAATTGCTTGCTGGATTGGATTTGAGCACCAGTCATGTTTTCATGGAATATTAGAAATGCAGGATACTGCTAGCATGATGGCGGCATTTGTCTATAACTGCCATACAAAGTTAAAGCAAGGAGATAGTAGCACCCACACATGCATGCACATATGCACACACACACACATACACACACACGTACATATATATATACATATACACGTACATATATATATCAGCCATGTTATTGCATATGTAATTTTCTTCACTCTGGACTTTTTCCTCTTTCCCTTTTCTAATGAAGAGCCATGCTGGAAACATCATACCTCCTTTGTCTTGTGCCGGTGGCACATGATCAATGCCAGGCCCACCTGTGCTGATGGCATGTAAAAAGCACCCACTACACTCTCAGAGTGGTTGGGCGTTAAGAAGGGCATCCAGCTTTAGAAATATTACCAGATCAGATTGGAACCTGGTGCAGCTTCAGTCAAACCGTCGAACCCATGCCAGCATGGACAATGGACGTTAAACGATGATGATGATGATGATGATTCACTGTGTACATCCTTTTGACTTGTGTTGTTTTTCCTATTTTTGTTTTTAATTTTGATTTCTCTCTATATATACACATATCAATTTGTCCACTTGTACTTACATATGCATTTATATGTGCATGTGTGGAAACAGTGTAGCGCTCCCTCTCTCTCTCTCTCTCTTTGTGTGTGTGCATATGTGAATATGTTTGTGCATCTCTCAACATATGTGAATAGATGGTATGAGTGTATGCGTGTATAACATTTCTCCTGTCGTTACTTTCTGCCCTTCTTCTCAATGTTTTAAAACCTTCTGGTTTTCTTTTATTTTCTCCTCATTCTGACAAATACTTGTTATCTCCCTCTCTCTCCTCCCCATCAACTCCCCCTTTTTCTCTGTCTCTGAATAATTGTAATTTATTTATCCTTCAATACCAGTTGACATTTCTTTCCCTTCTGATCAAGGGTTCTGCCTGAAACATTAGACTTCTCTTCTCCCTCAAGGAATAAAATTTATTCCACTTTTTGAATTATTTATGTATGTGTGTGTGCATGCATGCATGTGTGTGTGTATGCGCACGAATGTGTATGTGTGTGTGTATGTGTGTATATATATATATATATTTATATAAATATACATACACACATACAAACATGTATGTCTTTCTCTCTTCTCTCTCTCTCTCTCTCCCCCTCTCTTTTTCTCTCTCATCCCTTCAGTTCTGCCTACTGCTGTTGCATTTCCAGTAGGGCAGTTTACTGCTCTCTTCGTCCACTTCCTGTTTTCTCTCTCCTGCTTTTCTCTCTTCAACTATCATGCTTGTCACATGGGTCTTCCTTTTATCATAATATCTGCTCTCTCGGCCAAATTGCTTTACTGCATTTCCTCTTGGCTTTAACGTTTCCACACTCTTTACTTCTAAGTAAAAACTCTTTATATTTTGTTTGTATCTTATTTTACTGTGCTGTTCTTTCTTGTATATTTGTTTGTACTTGCCTTGTCCTCCTTCTCATTTTTCTGCTTAACCCTTTCGCATTTAAATTACTCTATCAAATGTAATGATTATTCATTCACATTGTTTTGAATTAATCATACATTATCTTGAACTTCAAGATTTTGATGATGTGATTGTTTAGTTTTAGAATGATATTGTAGAGAAGCCAGATCCGCATAGTTTGAACATAAAGCAGGTAGAATATTTGGGCTGCATATGGCCAGTTTAAAGGCTAAAGGGTTAAACACTTATTGAAAAACCCAAATATTGGGTCCTTTCATCAGTAAACATGCCATTGCTTATAGCTTTATAACTTATAAATCAACACCACTAACATTTATTCATTTTTATTTCTTGATATTATGTGTGTGTATGTGTGTGTGTGTGTGTGTGTGTGTGTGTGCCTGTGTGTAGATATGTGTAAGTGTGTGCATATGTGTCCATATGTCCATGTGTGCATGTATGTGTGTGTTTGTGTGTGTGTGTGTGTGTGTGTTTGCACATCTATTCATGAAGAATAAGCTACTGTAAAAGGTACCCTTGATGATCAGTGCACTACAAATCTCTAAAGAGAGCTATGTAATAAGTCATACATCTGAAGTCATGAAACACTAGGTGTTCTTTGAAAACTCAAGATCCACTCAACTTGCTGTAGTTATGACATTTCAATGAAACATTTTTCTGAACTTTAAATATTGCCAGACGTATAAGCTGAACTCTAGTCGTAATATAAATATGAATACACTGTTCACGAAATAAGAACCTTGGAATCCACTCGCATAAAATGTTGTCATCAATATAAGCCTGCAGTTAGCCTTCCATCACATTTATAACAGCATTCAGCTGTTACTTTTCTTTCACATCTTTAGTTTCTTACTAGACATTAGAATTTTTCCTTTCTTTCCCTTTATGCTTTTTGTCTTATATTTATTACTTGTTTCAGTCATTGAACTTCAGTTATACTGGGGCACCACCTTGAAGGGTTTAGTTAGAGAAATCTACACCAGTACCTATTTTTAAGCATGGTACTTGTCCTATCGGTCTCTTTTGCTCAATCACTAAGTTACAGGGATGTAAACCTACCAACATCGGTTGTCAACTGATGGTGGGTAGGAAACACAAACACCCCACCATGTGCACGTGCACGCACACACACACACACACACACACACACACACACACAAGTAAATCAGATAGAAAAATAGAAGATAATGAAATGGAGCATACATTTATAAGATTGGAAGAGAGCTGGAGAAAGATAAATTGAGAGAGAGGGATGAAAGAGAGAGAAAGGGAGGGAGAGAGAGAGATTTGGTGAAATAACTTCCTTGATGTTTCTATATCTCCAGCAAAATCTTGAAATTAATGATTTTCAAATTAGAAAAAATGCTTAACTCAACATTTTCATCATAAGGCAGCTATTGGCAATATATAACAGTTAATACTTGTAACTATGTTAACAGTGAAATCTTGTTCTAAATGAGTTAACCTTTTGAAGTTTTTAGCTGCAGGGTGCAGAGTGCAAAAACCTAATAAATATAAATATTCTTTGTAAATACTGATGCTAGCGAAGTAAATCTTTTCTTAGTCTGGAGCTGATAACAGTGTAATGTAATGATTTTCCACGTATAACTTTTCTGCTGACAACACTGGGTAAATGGTTACGATATATGTGTGTATGTGTGTGTGTATATATATATATATATATATATATATATATATATATCCAGTGGGCTTCTTAAAAAATAATTAATAATAACAAAAGCAGTATTAATACCAAAAGGTAATATTTATACTCACTTAGAAATGGATAATATGTCAGAATGCAGAATGCTGTGTTATTTATCATGACAGAATCTCTCATATGCACTTGTGGTGCATAAAAGTACGCATGTTTTTATTGCTGGCAAGAGATAGTCATCCACTACTGCTGCCAGGACTGTCAGATCACATGATTTCAGCCTTTCTTGGCCTTGTCAATGGCAGATGTCTAAGACCAGGCATAGCAGTGATTTCCCCACTTGTGATATACATAAAATCTCAGTGTCAATTCAAGCATGCACACACACACACACATACTGGTGATGGTGCCATGTAAAAAGTAATGGTGATGATGCCACATAAAAAGCACCCAGTACACCCTGTAAAGTGGTTGGGCATCAGGAAGGGATTCCAGCTGTAGAAACCAAGTCAAAACAGACTGTCAAGCCTTCCAAACCATGCTAGCATGAAAACTGAATGTTAAATGATGACTATATATATATGTAATCAACTTACCCTCTCCTGCAAGTCAACATTGGATCCCTTGATGACAATATAAACTCCATTTGATTAAATATCTTTAACCTGACAAGTAGCTAGCAGATTATCCCTCATTTGGGCTATTACTACTTCCGAGGTTCTGCTAGCTATAAAACATGTGTAGCCTGGATTTTATCTACTCCATTCCCTAATTTTGGACTTTTTATTCCCATACGCAGCAACCCCAACTGCTAACAATAAGCTATAAGACAATTTTTTCAGCTTATCAAACTTTGATATTGGAGAAATTTACATCCTTCTATGGACGGCTTGAAGCTTACTAACTTCCTACACCTTGACCCTTGGATCTTACCTTTACATATTATATATATATGTCAATTTCTCCATTTTCTTTTCTCATACATAATATATATATATATATACGCACATATGTATATGTACATATATATGCATATATATGTGCAAACAACCATGCTACACAGCAGTGAAACATGGGCCGTGACTGCAGAGGACATGTGAAAGTTTGAAAGAAAGGAAGCTGGTATATTTTGCTGGATGTGCAATGTCATTGTGCATGTATAACAGAGTGTAAGCATCTTGAGAGAAAAATTAGGCATAAGCGGTTTCAGATGTGGTGTGCAAGAGAGAAGACTGCATTGGTCTGGTCATGTGATGCATATGGATGAAGACAGCTGCATAAAGAAATGTTGATCTCTAACTGTGGAGGGAACCTGTGGAAGAGGTAGACCCAGGAAGACATGGGATGAAATGGTGAAGCATGATCTTCAGATGTTAAGTCCTATGGAGGCAATGACAAACGATTGAGACCTTTGGGGATTTGTTGTGCTTGAAAAAACTTGTCAAGCCAAGTGAAATTGTAGTCAAGGACAGTGTCGGTTACACATAAAAAGCACCTGTGCCAGTGACACCTATAAGGCACCCATGCTGGTGACATGTAACGGTCACTAAATAACGATGAGGAAGATGATGATAATGATATATATATGTATATATATATATATATATATATATATATATATATATATATATATATATATATATATATATATATATATAAATCAAAGGTAAAAAACAACAAATGAAAATCATTAAAACATAACAAGCAGGGAAAGGATGATAGCACAACAGCAAACAAGACAAAACAAGATACATGGAGCATTTGTAGCCAACTGCTTCTTCAGTCAGAGTCTAGAATGTTTACGCAGCTTCGCCCAATCCTCTCTGATACTACTCGAAACCAGTTGAGCCAAGGGCTTAAGCTGAAGGCATTAAGCCCCTGAGCAAGGCAAACGAATGTACATATACAAACACAAGGAAATAACAAACAGAAAGGGTCTTTCGACTATCGGACAAACGTAACATAAGAAATAGAATTATACATATACATATAACATGGACAAAAGCCTTTCGGCTATACAACAAAAATAAAACAAAGCAAACAAAGTTTTTCGACTATCAGACAGTGTAGTAAGCTAGTGCAAGGAAAAAGGAAATGGAAAAATTTTAACTGACTGGGTGGCAAGACAGAACAGAACAGATTCGACTGACCTCAAAGGCAGTCAGCCAAAAAAGGACAATACATACACTGGACAGTGATCACAATATATATATATATATATATATATATATATATATATATCCATAAGGTGGTGATGAGCTTCCACACAGTTTCCGTCAACCAAATTCCTTCACAAGTCTTCAGCTGGTAAATGGCCATAGTAGAAGAAATTCGCTCAAGGTGCCATGCAGTGAGATCAAACCTGAAACCATGTGGTTGCAATTCAAGCTTCTAAACCACATAGCTATACCTAGCTAATTTTTCATTCAGCGTCTGTAAGCATTTTCACTAGTATATTAAGTATATTAGTTCTTAAAACCTCAGATAAAAGAACAAAAAAATTAGAGTTTAGGCGACCAGCAAACAGCAAACATCACCATATCATGTCTCCTATTAAAATTATTCATCAGCTGTGATATAGCTGAATCATATGCTCTTCCAAATTGATGTTAATGCCTTTCAGACTTGTAAGTAAATTCAGTTACAGGTGCAAACTTGACAAGAAAGCTCTGACAAAGGTTACAAATGTTACCACACAATGCTTTAATTGTTGATACTGACTCACTTCTTCCTACCTACCTACCTACTTACCTACCTACATACATACCTACCTACCTACATACTGGTCTGTCTGTTTGACTGTCTATCTCACCATACTTTGTTATTTGTTTCAAGAAGTCTTTCACAACAAAACTAAATACGTATGCATGTATTACTTGCAAGTACAATTGCAAGGAAAATGAATTCTGTTTATATATGTGTAGGTGTGTATTGGCATGTGTGTATATATATATATATATATATATAGGTATGGGTACAGGGTATCTGAGTATTTTAGATGTCTTCCCGTGTGTTCTGCATGTTGGTGGAACATTACTGAAATAAGTGAAGAACTATATGTATTTCAGGGCTGTATTCACAAGTGATGGGAAGCAGGAAGCTGGATTGGATGCTAGAATTGCAGGTGCTGGCACAGTAATGTGCCAGCTCCAGCATTGACCCTCAGAAGAGAAGAAGTTGATAAATAAAAGACCAAACTTGCTATCTTCAATTCAGTTTTCGTACCTATCCTCATCTATGGTCATGAATGTTGTGTAAATACAATTGCAAATACAAGCAACCAAAATGAGTTTTCTCCAAAAGATCTCTGGAGTAGCATTAATTTCAAATTTTGGCACAAGGCAAGCAAGTCCAGGAGAGGGCGTAAGTTGGTTACATTGACCCCAGTGTTCAACTGGTACTTATTTTATTGACCCTGAAAAGATGAAAGGCAAAGTCAACTTCGATGGAATTTGAACTCAGAACATGAAGATGGACATAATGCCTCTAAACATTTTGCCCAGCATGCTAACGATTCTGCCAGCTTGCCACCCTCATCTTTCTGGAGTAATATTACTTGACAATGTGCAGAGCTCAGAGATCAGGTAGTCATTCCAATTAGAGCCTGAGGGGCCACAGCTCCAGTACTACAGATATGTGATTAGAATGTCACAGGAAAGAATTGCAAGATGGATTCTTCAAGCTGAGCCAACCAGCAGGAGACGTAAGGGTTGATCAAAGATGAGATGGTTGGATAATATCCATAGTTTCAGTTGGTCATGCTTGGGAATCCAGCTGGAAAGTCTAATGATGGTTGCTTTTGACAGGACCCTATGGGGGAGGTACCTGAGGATTCTGCCCCGCAGATCCTCTCAGGAATAGTAGATTAAGAAGATGGAAGTATGGATTTCACAATCATGGGCTCTGAGTTTGATCCTACAGCATGTCACATTGAGCAAGTCACTCTTAGAGATTCAGATCAACCCAAGCCTTATAAGTAAAATAGAGGAGGTGGAAACTGTGTAGAGACCTATTGGATGTATTGTACTTGTAATTCAAAGGGCCAGCCTTGTCATACTCTTTGTCATGCAGATTCTAACTGAAGATTACATACATCTGTGGAATACGCAGCCACCTACGCTATAATTTGATGAATTTCTGTCTCTGAAGAGTGTAGGGTTACATAATTGGGTTGTTACCTAACATTCCATCGAACCTCTAGTGTGAAATGAAATAGCAAGATCAGCTATACTGGATATATAATACTGTACGCTTTGATTAATATATCCACTCTATTGACAAATATATGAATGCATGATTTTTCTGACTTATGGATTCTTAGATGGCTACACACACACACACACACACACACACACACACACACACACACACACACACACATATGCATACATAAATACAGGGTGTGGTGAATAAACTGTTGTCTAAATTTCACAAAAATGAAAATAACACTGACGTCTCGTTTTAACATATATTTACCAAAATTACATAAAAATACCTTGAAATACCAAAGAGTAAATTTATTCAATAAAATCACCATTAGTTTCAACTATGGCCTCCAGACGACTTTGGAATCTCTTGCAATACTTCTGGACAGTCTCCTTGTTTAAGTTGGTGAATGCTGCCATAATCCTTGCCTTCAATTCATCTTTACTGTTACAAGGAGTTTTGTTGGTCTTTCATTCAACTGCACCCCACACGTAATAATCAAGGAGGTTGCAGTCTGGGGAGTTAGGTGGCCAGATATTAGGGGTGGTTGCAGAAATTGTCTGATAGCCATGACTGGGTTCTCCTGCTTGTGTGGCATGGTGCAGAGTCTTGTTGCTAGACATAGTGTCTTCCAGCATCCACTCTTTTGACCCAGGGCAGCACTACTTCCTCCAGGCACTTGATGTAGGCTTCTGTGTTGAGTCTGAGGTTGTGTGGGAAGACGAATGGAGGTATAATGTTGCCATCACTAGTGATCACTTCAAACACCATAATGTTGGCTGGATGTTTGATTTTTATCATTCTCGGTACATATCTTCAGATTGACACCCAAACACTCTGAAATGTTCGTATTGGAGTTTCCAGCACGAATGTCAAGCAGTACAGCATGTTGTTTCCAAATTTCTGGCAGAGTGAATTACATCATGGTGCTGTTTTTCTTGCAGATGGTGCCCAACTGACCCTACTATATTTGTAGTCAACAAAATCAAAAACATAAAAATGGCGACAATTTACCCATTGCACCCTATATATTCTTTTATTCTCTTACTTGTTTCGGTCATTTGACTGCAGCCATGCTCGAGCACCACCTTAAAGGGTATCAGTCGATGAAATCAACCCCATGACTTATTCTTTGTAAGCTTAGTACTTATTCTATCAGACTCTTTTGCCAAACTGCTAAGTTACAGGGGTATAAACACACCAGCATCAGTTGTCAAGCGATGGCAGGGGGGACAAACACAGACACACACACAAATATATATATATATATATATATATATATATATATATATATATATATATATATATATATATATATATATATACATATGATGGGATTCTTCCAGTTTCTGTCAACCAAACCCACTCACAAGGCTTTGGTCAGCCTGAGGCTATAGTAGAAGACACTTGCCCAAGGTGCCATTCAGTGGGACTAGACCCTTAACCATGTGGTCAAGAAGACAAATTTTTGACTGTGCAGCCATGTTTATATCTTTACATAGCCATCCAAACACCTTCCATATTCTTTTTGTAATTGTATATATATAGACGCAATCTCATCAATTACCCTGATTATTTGATTGGTTTGTTTTTCTAATTTAAATTTTCTGGATGTCCAGAGCTACTTCTTTTAAATTGCTTAAATTTCCCTGAGGGTATTTGCAGGCACTAAATGAGTGTATCTGATGAAAGCTAGCAGCTGGATATTACATTTACATCTCTATAAAATAGCTACATTTCTATCAAGAGTAAGAATCAGCAGAGTGATTTTGGTCGTAGTAGCACCAGCAGCAATAGTAGTAGTAACAGTGGTAACAACAGTAGTAGTTGTAATAGCAGTCTAGCTTCGTGTTAGCTCTGATCAAGCAAACCTGATTGAGAAGATCAAATGCATTTGTAGACATTTACCTCATTTGAAACTAGTTGTCTCATCCATTGGCCACTGGATGGCGCACATCCTGAAAGCTCATCATATATATACACACACACACACACACACACACACACACACACACATATATATGCATACATGTGTAAGTGGGGGGTGTCTTTGTGTCAGTGTTTGTCTCCTACCACTGCTTGAAACCAGTGTTGGTGTGTTTACATCTACATAACTTAGCATTTGGCAAAAGAGTTCAATAGAATAAGTACCAGGCTTTAAAAAAATATGTACTGGGATCGTTTCATTAGCTTTAAAAAAATTCTTCAAGGCGATGCCCCAGTATGGCTGCAGTCTAATGACTGAAACAAATAAAAGATGAAGTTAATCTAGAGATAACATATTTACAAATGATTAGTATTCAAAAGTTTACTATAAATAAATATGAAATGAAGAAAAAAAGCAATATCAGTTGATGTCTAATAATATTTTCATTTTTCTAAGGGACAATTTTAGACAAGTTTCAACATTATTCTAACCTCATTAGCAAAGCATACCTTCACTATATGCTGGAGCAGTAACTGAAAATTATTCATCAATAAAATGGGAACATTCAGAAAGAAGTTCATTTCAATATTTTTGAAGCCATTTCATATCACCAATTGACTGGTATTTTATTTTTCCTATTTTTAAAAAAAGTTTGTTGTTGTTGCTGTTGTTACTTTCATCACCACTATTAGTTTTACATTTGTTTTCTGATACTGGCATGCAATAGTAGAGTTTATAATTCTCCATCTTTTCACACACACACACACACACACACACACACACACACACACACACACACACACACACACACACACGTATAATTTGATCACATCTCTTTGATGCATGCAAAGTAGAAAACGGAATTATATGACTGAGTGGCTTGTTTCAGCTTGAGTTTTTCCTATTGGATAAAATCAAATCTTGGTTATCAAATATTTCTTATCTATCTTTTGGTACAGAGAAATATATTGAAGACCTAGAAAATAACTTAACATTAACCTAATCAACTGAACATATGGTGATATTTTCAACTATGAGCATACACACTCACATATGCGCGTGCACACACACACACACACACACCTCCTATATCACCTTATATATATATATATATACATATATATACAGAGAGAGAGAGAGAGAGAGAGAGAGAGAGAGAGAGAGAGAGCGGTGGGGAGAGAGAGAAATATAGACACAGGGCAAAGGTATATATATACATGTGTGCATATATATGTATATAAATCCATATACACATATACATACATACATGCATATATATATATACATATACATACATACATATATATATATATATATATATATATATATATATATATATATATAATTTAAAGAAAACAGAAAATGGAGATAATATTTATGAACAACAATTGATTTGCATCAATTATTTATTAACTATTTACAAAATGACTGCATCCCATCTAGCAGTTGTTCCTGCTGCCAATGTTCTTTGGTACCACTATTATTATGCTAAAAATATATATCGTAGTTGGTAATAAAACCGATTTGAATCATGGAGTGTGATTAGAGTGGAAAATAAGTAAATAGATAAAAAGAAGAGACAAGAAAAGAAGACAGAAAGGTTGAATATGGTGAGAATCAAGTCATATTGTGTATGTACGATATATATTTTTAGCATAATAATGGTGATACTAAAGAATATTGGCAGCAGAAACAGCTGTTAGATGAGATGCAGTCTTTTTGTAAATGATAAATAATAATTGATGCAAATCAATTGTTGTTCATCAATGTTATCTCCATTTTCTGTTTTCTTTAAATTTTGATTTCTGATAAACTCCTGTTTATCCTTGTCTTTACCTATAATTTATGAGCATAACATGTTTGCCCATGTTTAACTATAGGTAATATAATGTTAGTGTAATGGATACTTTTATCCCTTAGACGGTTATTTTAACCTCTAACTCAGCTAACCTTAAATATATATATATATATATATATAGCAAGAAGAAAATAGAAGGAACCACCTATACACACACACACACATAAATACAGACATACATACATATGTGTGTGTGTGTGTGTGTAAGACACTGGTCATGTGATTCCTTTAAGCAAGTTACATCACTTCAAAAAAAGCCTTTTTCTGTCTATGACATATACTTGAAAAATGCTATAGTTTTTCTCTCAGTTATTTGAATATTGTATTCTCATCTAAGAAACAGTAGAGTTATTCAAGGAATCAAATGAATACTGTATGCATTCACTAAAATCCTACTTTCCCTGGAAAAAAATGTTGCTTCCTAGCTGCATGGTTCTGAGTTCAGTCTCACTTTGTGGCACCTTGGGCAAGTGTCTTCTGCTAAAGCTTTGGGCTAGCCAAAGCTCTGTGTGAGAATTTGGTAGATGGAAAGTGAAAGAAGCCTGTTATGTGTGTGTGTGTGTGTGTAAGTATTTGTAAACTATATAGTAGGCATACAAACATGGAAAGTTTAACTGTTTCCCTTATAGACTGAACAAAAAAGACGAACAGCCTCGATTGATTTTTGACCCTTATTGGGGTCTTATCAAAGGCTGTCAACATCATTTGATCAATATGCAGCCAATCTGTTTATGTGTACATCAAATCTAACCACTTAAAATTCCTATATGAATATGTATGCATATGTGAGTATATTTTGCTTGTGATGGTAACTAATTCATACAAAAGTTCTTGAATATTTTTTGTATACATCTGTTTAAGTAATGTTTGTACAGTATGTATGTGTGTGAATGTATATCTGTTTCTGGGTTTATGATTAATAAAATGTGGATTTTAACATGAAAATACATTGAAAATGCTTGGCAATTACCTTTAAAAGTTAAAAAATTTTTTTTAATATCAATAAGAAAAGAAAATTGAAATTAAAAACCTAAAGCAAATGAAACAAACCTTTTAAATCAAGAGTATTTAATAACAGCAGCAGCAACAGCAACAACAACAACAACACTGGTACACCAAAGTCGAGCTTGGTGGAATTTGAACTCAGAACATAAGGATGGACAGAATGCCGCTAAGCATTTTGCTTGGTGTGCTAATAATGATAATAATAATAACAATGATAATAAATATAATAATCCTTTTTACATAGGCACAAGGCCTGAAATTTGGGGGAGGTGGATAGTCAGCTACATCAACCCCAGTGCTCAACAAATAATAATAATAATAATAATAATAATAATAATAATAATAATAATAATAATAATAACAATAATTTTTACTAATTTTTGGCACGAGTTCAGCAATTTTGAAAGGAGGGAGTAAGTCAAGCATATCAACTCCAATGCACAACTGGAGGGATGATGGAAATAATAACAACACTGATAATGGTTTCAAATTTTGCTACAAGGGCAGCAATTTGGGGGGAGGGGATGAGTCAATTATTATTATTATGAGTTCAACTTTTGCCAAAGTCAACTTTACCTTTCATCTTTTTGGTGTGAATAAAAGAAGTACCAGTCAAGTACTGGTGTCAATATAATCAACTTACATCCTTCCCCAGAATTGCATCAACCCCAGTGTTTAACTGGTACTTATTTTATTGACCCCAAAAGGATGAAAGGCAAAGTCAACCTTGGCAGAATTTGAACTTAGAACGTTGCAGTAGACGAAATACTGTAAAGCATTTCACCTGGTATGCTAATGATTCTGCCAGCTCACCAATAATAATAAGATAATAATTGTCTCTAACTTAGACACAAGTCCAGCAAATTTGGAGGAGGGAGTTAGTTTTGACTGGAACTTAATTTTATTGAAGGGATGAAAAGCAAATTTAGGTTGCATTTGAGCACAGGATGTAAAGAGCCAAGAGAAATAACACAAGACAGAAAAAATTTAAAGAACTTTACACACTTGTTTGCAGACACACACACACAAGTATACACATATACATACATCCACAGACACACACATATGCATGCATCCTCACACATACACATATTTGTACATACACATACATCTATCTCTATATATATATACGCACACAAGTACAAAAACACACATACATACTCATATTTGGATGGGAATACATAAGTACAATAAAACTATACTAAAACAAAATATAATTTAACTCTTACGATACCAACCTGGCTGAATTTGCCTCTGGCTCTGTAGTACAAATGAGTTGTTTTCAAAAGTTTTGAATTAAAATCTTCCACCAAACATTAGTCACAATTTATGTTTCTAACACTAGCTTAATTATAATAAGTTATTTTACTAAATTCTTTGTTATATTTAAAATTAATTGAACGAAACACAGAGCATCTCAAAATAAATACAGTAACGAAAGAGTTAAAGAAATATATGAAAGATTAATAGTCAGGCTATTCAATTATCTATTTCTCAAATTGTGTCTGAGTGCAAACAAATGCACCAGTAAGCATTAGTAACATCTTGAATGTATTCTTAACTTTAATTTTACTAGTAATGAATCTTTTGCATGCTGTTTAAATCCTAAACTTATTGTTGTGCTCTTCTAAATTCTTAGAGAGTTTGGGGTAAAGAGAAACAATTTTGTCTATTAACTGCTTGTTTGATTTTCAAAGAATGGTGGATCTTTGTTCATCTGTGTTCTCTTTATTTCTTTATTATGTTCCTGCATTGAGATTTCATTGGTATTTGGAAGAAATTGATCCTCCTCACCTATTTTTATTGTTTTATGGTCTTCTTTTTTTGTTTTTTTCCTTTGTATTTTAACTGACTATTTGTGAATTTTCATCTGCAATTATTTCTTCCTCATTGTATGATGAAAGTGTGATACTACAAATTGGTACTGTGAGGGGATAAGGTGTTTGCTCATCTGTTTCTGATTCTGAGTTTAAAGATATTTTACTTGTCACCTCCAGAGTTTTGGCTAGTGTTACTCTGGAAGCTGGGGTTTTTTGTTGCCATTGATATTTGTTATTTTCGATTTTCATTTTATTTTGCTTAATCTTTCCATTTCTTCTAGAAAGATTGAACTCTGAGGTGTTTTACATTGGCAGATGTAGAGACTAAGATTTCTGCATAGAAAATTTAATTTCATGCCCTTTGTCTAACAATGTCCTCAAGGTCATTCTGGTATGGCTCTGTGAACTTTGGGTATCATTAGAACTTGTAAGTCTATTTTAATGTCCCATAATCTGAGGCTACCTTTTAGTATCACTGCTCTCACAATTCTCCCATACATTACCACAAAAGTCACTACTAGCCATGGATCTTACAGTCATTTTTGTGTTTCATTGACTCATGCATTGGAGCACAAATATGGCTAAAACTGTGTCTGATAATTTTAGCCTGTGTTTTAGTTGCATCTCTAATTTTTATAGATACAGCAGTTAGTGCCATAGCTCTTGCCTTTTCAACTGAGAGAACTTCTCTATATATGTTCTAGAGAGTCTGTTGAACTAATAAAGGTGAAAAAAGCATCTATCTTTTCATAAGTAGAAATAAATTATTCATTTTTTTGTTGTCTCCTAGATTATCTCCTGTAACAAAGAATTGCTGCTTGGTTTAATGAAATTTTTTCATCTACATTGTTTTTCTTATAACTGTGACAGATCTAAAAACTCCAATAGTTCATTAGTATTAAAGAAGGTTTTTACCTTCACATAAATGCTATATGAACAGGTTGTAGTATTTAACTTTGTGTAAGAGTCATTACTGCTATTGTTGTTGCTATTAATGTTGCTATTTTATTTGAGTATTTGGGACGTTTTCTTCTATTAATTGTTCACTTAAGTGTTCATTTTCTTCTTCTTCTCGTAAGAGGAAGAAGGAAGTGAACGTTTAATTGTGTGTTTCGATTTTTGTGCTATTTTTTTCTTCTTTTTGTAGTGTTTAGTCATGTAGCATAATTGTGTGTGGTAGCCATTTTAGATTTGAAAATGTAATGTGGTGTAAACAAAATTTCAAAAGTTTATGAAACAAATATCCCTTTTTTCTGATGTCTACCCCCACCCCCATTAAAGCAGCCCTCCTTTAGGCAATTGTAATTTTTTTTACAAGTACTCCTATGAAAATTTCACTTGAAAACACTTGAATAGTTCATGTTTCAAAGTGATAGTCAAAAACATAGCTTCACATAAATGGAGTCAAATAATAACAATAATAATAATAATAATAATAATAATAATAATAATAATAATAATAATAAATCTACACAATCAATTCCATGTAGCCACAACTGAAGTTGCTGGAAAACATAGGCTGGATTGGCTGAAGAAAGGAACACTGAAAAGAGAGGCTGAGAGCACTATACTGACAGTGCAAGACCATGCTTTGGCCATGAATTGGAGGGTCAACCTTAGGAATGAGCAAGTGTCACCGCTGTGCTGCATCTATAACAGTGGATAAAACCATTGCCCTAGACTTGCCCAAAACCGCTACATGTTGTGGCATCACAATAAGGTAGTGAAAGTGCTACATTGGAAACTGCGAAAAATGGGGGCCAGAGAAAAGCAAGAAGTGGTATGAGAACAAACTGCAGAGAGTGGCAGAATCAGAGACTTGCAAAATTCTCTGGGATTTCCCAATCCCAAAAGATCAAGTACTAGAGCATAACAGACCAGGCCTAGTGGTGGTCGACAAGATGCATCACATGTGCTATATAGTTGATGCTGCTTGTCCATTGTCCCATGAATAGTCAAGAAGAAAGGTGAAAAAATAGATAAATGCAACCCTCTTAAGTACAAAATAACCTGGCAGTGGAAAATGAAGAAGGTGAAGATAGTGCCAATTATTGTTGGGTCCTTGGGAACAGTATCAGAAGGCATCAAGAGAAATATAAAGTAAATTGGAATAGAGTGCCCAGTAGAACTGTTACAAAAGGTTTGCCTCCTTGGCAGGCCAGGCCAGAATAATCAGGGAAGTATTAGATAGTTGAAAAGAACAGATAGCATGGTACTGTAGGCTGCAGGCAGCAGGCATGCTACACATGTAAGACTCCAGAAGTTCCAACAAAACCTGAGATAAAAAGAAATAATAATAAAAATTATAATGGCTTCAAATTTTGGCACAAGGTCAGCAATTCTGGGGAAGGATGTAAGTTGATTATATTGACACCAGTACTTGACTGGTACTTCTTTTATTCACACCAAAAAGATGAAAGGTAAAGTTGACTTTGGCAAAAGTTGAACTCATAATAATAATAATAATAATAATAATAATAATAATAATAATGATAATAATAATAAAAATAACAATAGTTTCTTTATTGGCTACAAGGGTCCAAATATATAATGCAGAAGGGTTACTAAACATATGGAGATGTATTTAAAAATTTAATGAATCAAACAAAGGTAAGTTATCCACAAAAGATGAGAAATTAAGACTTAGGTAGAGTCAGGATATCCCCATTAATGATCACCTTCTGATAACTGCAACCTAGGTTTTGTGAAATCACATCCATAACATTTTTGGTTTCAAGTTGGCTACAAAAGATTCCCACATTATCTTGATCAATCATATCTGGCTATTTAAAGATGACTAACTTATTTTTCACCATCAAGCTATCATTTTGAGATTCAGTACAGTCTCACTCCCCCAGATCAGTCGGTACATTATTTCCTCTGGTTTCTTTCAGTTCATTAATCAGTTCTATCAGATTCCCTTTCCCAGTTCAGACAACCATAAAACCCAGGTACTGCCAGGTCTGGTTGTATTCATTTTTTTAGCTCCTTCTTTTTCATTCTACTACCTTAGATGGTGTCCCACTTTATTGTTGCATCGTTTCTTTTCCCATCACCATTAATGGTACTGGAAGCAAGATATCTGTTTCTTTCTGTTCTGGACATCCTTAGAGCAGTGACCTTCTCTCCTTCTGCAGATTGTAAGTGCCACTGCTGTTACTTTTGTTGTTTCCTCTCAGTTTCTCTGTTTGAGCAGAGGGTCTAAAGGTGGCTTATGCAATCACATATGTTGCATTTGAGCCTTCTACCTTGCACCTCCAGCCTGATCAATTAAAGGGCTGAATGGGTATAGATTGAGGATAATCTTAAAATCTATAGGGTCATCAAAATTTGGAGGGTTAAACAGAGCTCATTAGCATCCACTTCACTGTCTCTTCCATGAATCCCTGGGGTAAAATATAAAAAATAGACCATAGCCTTTAGTAATGTATCTCATATTTCAGATATTATTTACCCTTCTCTGGTATCTGAAAATGATCCAAAATCTCAAACTCACTAGCAACAATGACAAAAGAGTGTTTCCACTATACAGCTATTGTTATGCATACAACTATTTGTCATGTTTTCTGGACAGATATTAGTGTATTAGTGTGAACATCCACTATGTCAGTGTCCATTTTATAATTGGCTGTTTATATATGTCTTTGTAATGTTTTTGCCTTTATCACTCAAAGCAGTTTTTAAACCACAAATCAACAATACAAATAACTGTCATGCTAAAATATGAAAACAGTTAAAAACAATGTTAAGCTGAGCATTTCTTCCACTGCAGAAAATTAGGTGGCCTATTAAATATTTGGTTGGTAAAATGGACAACAACACAGAAAACAAAATAAAAGAAACAAAAAAAAAAAGAACTTTTTTATTTGGTAATTCAGTAAAACTCAAATTCTAAGCAAAACCCCTATAAACAACAAGGATATGAACAACAACAACAACAACAATAATTATTTCTAATATACACACAAAGCCTGAGATTTATGAGAGAAGAGATTAATTGATGATATCAACTTCAGTATGTGGTTGGTATTTTATTGACCCTCAAAAGGATGGAAGAAAATGTTAAGCTCAGTAGGATTTGAATTCAGAAAGTAAAGAGCTGGAATACCACAAGGTATTTTTCCACTACTTTAATTATTCTACTAATCCACCACCTTTATAATAATAATAATAATAATAATAATAATAATAATAATAATACCCAGAAATTCAGACTCTGTGGAAAGAGTGTGGAAAATGTGACCCACTTGGATGTGAGAGCCTTGCACAAAAAGAATACAAACGCCACCATGATAAATTGTGTGTGTATCTTCATTGGCTCTTATGCCGTAAATACCAATATGAAGTAAAAGAGAACTGGTATGAGCATGTACCCGGTAAAGTTATGAAGGAGGATGGAAAAGTAACAATACTCTGGAACTGTGATTTTCAGACAGTTCGTGTAATCGAACACCATTGGGCAGATATTGTCAAATTGAATAGGAGAGACAAATGCTGTCAAATCATTGATGTAGCTATACCAAATGACATGAATGTTGTGAGTAAAGAGGTTGACACCAAGTACTCCGAATTGAAAGTGGAAATGGCAAGACTGTATGGAATGCGAGAGAGTAATGTAAAAGTGATACCAGAGGTGATCGGAGTGTTGGACTCAATCCCATTGAAATTTCAAGACTTCTTAAGGCAACTGAAATCCCATGCAAGATCGATGTCTTGCAAAAAGTAGTCTTATTGGGCACAGCGCATATCTTAAGGAAAGTATTATCTGTCTGAGGCTCTTGTTGTGAATTGACAGATGACTAAAGACTCCAGTGCATTTTTACCTACGCTGTGTTACAAAGGAATAATAATAATGATGATGATGATGATGATGATGATGATGATGATGATGATGATGATGATGATGATGATAATCTTTTCTACTACAGGCACAAGGTCTGAAATTTGGGGGAGGGGGACTAGTTGTTTATATCAACCCCAGTGTTTCACTGGTGCTTAATTTATCGACCCTGAAAGTATGAAAGGCAAAGTTGACCTCAGAGGAATGTGAACTCAGAACGTAAAGACAGATGAAATGCTGCTAAGTACTTTGATTTGCATGCTAATGATTCTGCCAGCTTGCTGCCTTAATAATAATAATAATAATAATAATAATAATAATAATAATGCCTGATGCAATACCAAGCAGTAGCTCTCATGGTTTCTGATTTGAACTGACTGGAAGTGTTAATATGTACGTTTCATCTCAGTGTAAAAGATAGGCAATAACAAATATTCTGCTCAATACCACAGATTTGCTTGTCAGTTGCTTGACCTTAACCAGTTGAGCATGTTCGTTAGTGGCTAATGATATGTGCATCTTTGGTCATGAGCAGGAGTAGTAGGGGAGTATTGTAACCATGTGCTGAGAGGAATTCTTTGGGGTTTGAATAATTCACCTCTGGAAACATAGGTGTTTCGTTCGTCATCCTTGAACAACCCTTATTCAGAGACCTTTTGAGCAGGATGGGCTAATTGACCTGATGAAAATTCTAAATGAGCCTCTTCTGCAAGGTCATGTACAGTTTATCTTGGTATGGGATCATTATGTTGCACACATATGGTTGTGATGCATGTACTTGGTATACCCTTATTAAGCAGGTAGTCATGATGAGTAAACTGAGCTTCATATATTTTATCCCTGTGTCACTTTGATGGCATACAATACTCTCTCATTCAATAATGATAATAATAACCCTTTCTACTAAAGATACAAGGTCTGAAATTTTGTGGGAGGGGACCCTGGTGTTTCACTGGTACTTAATTTATCCACCCTGAAAAGATGAAAGGCAAAGTCAACCTTGGCAGAATTTGAACTCAGAACATAAAGAAGGATGAAATGCCACTAAGCACTCTCTCTGGTGTGCTAATGATTCTGCCAGCTTTCTGCCTTAGTAGTAATAATAATAATAATAATAATAATAATAATAATGATGATGATGATGATGATGATGATGATGATGATGATGATGATGATGATGATGATGATGATGATGATGATGATGATGATGATGATGATGATGATGATGATGATGATGATGATGATGATGATGATGCCCTGATGCAATACCAGGCTGTAGCTCTCATGGCTTCTGATCTTAACTGATTGGAAGTGTTAACATGTACATGTTTTGTCTTAGTGTAAAAGATGGGCAACAACAGATCTGCTCAATATCACAGATTTGCATGTCAGTTGTTTGACCTTAACCAGTTGAGCATGTTCCTTAGTGGCTGATGATATGTGCATCTCTGATCATGAGTAGGAGTAGTGGGGAAGCATTGTAGCCATGTGCTGAGAAGAGTTCTTTGGAGTTGGAAATAATTCACCTCTGGAAACATGGTTGTTTCATTCATCATCCTTAAACAACCCTTATTCAGGGATTTTATGAGCAAAGTGGGCTACTCAACCTGAAGAAAATTCTAACTGTCTCCAACTTGCAAGGTCAAGTGCTGTTTATCTTAATATGAGGCCACCATGTCTTGCACAAAGGTTGTGATGCATGTACCTGGTGTATTCTTATCAGACAGGTGGTCGTAATGGGTATATTGGGTTTTGTATATTCATACCCAGCATCACTTTGATGGACTGCGCTGCTCTGCCACTGAATAGTAATGATAATAGTATTTTTTCGAATTTTAACATAAGGTCAGCGCTTTGAAGAGAAGGAAAGCCAATTATATCACCTTCAGTATTCAACTGGTGCTTTTGTTATTGACCTCAGTGGCATTTGAACTCAGAATATAAAGAGTCAAAGAAATGCTGCTAAGTATAATGTCTGATTTGTTAATGATACTGTCGCTCACTGTGTTCAATAATAATAATAATGATAATACTAACACAACAACAACAACAATAAGAAGAAGAAGATGAATAAGAAAGAAAAAAAGAACATATTCAGTTGGGAGATATAATTATACCTAACAGGTTATACAAAATAAAGGCCTAAATTCAGTATTCTATTATACAACAAGACATTATTAGCCTGTTACACCAGAAAGACAATAATCAGGTTTAGTAAGAAAAGAAGTGGGAAAAGGAGGAGGAAGGACAGTAATTCAGCAAGAAGAAAAAAGTGAACAACATCAATAACATTGAAAATGTAAAAATCTGTCTACATAACCTGTAATGAGTTGCTTGATCACCAGTCTTCTGTTTTTACTTAATATGTCAAGGAGCTATTCAAATTGGTGGAGCCTATATATAACACATACACATGCACACACACACATTTTTATTATTTTTAATTGGCAGCAAGTTATAAAAATGACTCAAGGTCCAAGAGTTTTATTCAGGACACTTTATCAAACTCAGAGCCATGCATGAAACTCTTGGTCCTTGCTGCCAATTATAAAAATTATAACTTATAAAAAAAAGTCTATGGCTGTGTGGTAAGAAGCTTGCTTCCCAACCACATAGCTCTGGATTCCGCCTCACTGCATAGCACGTTGGGTCAGTGTCTTCCGTTCTAGCCTCAGGCTGACCATAGCCTTGAAAGGAAATTTGGTGGATGGAAACTGAAAAAAGCCCATCATATATATATATATGTATATATTTTATCTTTTACTTGTGTGTGTGTGTGTGCGTGCATGTGTGTGTGTGTGTGCGTGCGTGTGTGTGTCTTTGTCTCCCACCACTGCTTGACAATCGGTGTTAGTTTGTTTATGTCCCGATAACTTAGTGGTTCAGTAAAAAATATCGGGGTTGATTCATTCAACTAAAAGTTCTTCAAGCTGGTGCCCCACCATGGTTGCAGTCTAATGACTGAAACAATTAAAAGACAATAAAATATAAAAGATACTCATGCATAGAGTTCTTTTTCTCCTGTTTGTTCTACCCAAACCTACATACATGCATACATACATACATACAGACAGACATATGCATACATATATACATTCATTCATACATGAGAAATTACAATAAACACAGGCTTAATTACTTCTTAACTTACCAACCATACTTACACAGCAATTCTGGTACTTAACTTTAACAGGATGGAAAGAGTAAATATGGAATTTTCTCTAAAGGATATCCCTATACATAATAAGGATATTTACATGTGGCTGCTAATCCATAGGACTAATGAGCTTGTTAGGAGGATGAGGTGGATAGCTTACCATCATGAAGCTAAGATGAAGAAAAAAAAAATCTAGATACATATGATAAGAATTATTATAATAAGATATTCAAAAGCAGAAAAAATCTTCCACCCAACCCACTACTGGAAAACTTTGAAAAAGGTTTATTTGAGCTAATATCTTATATAAAATTCAAGGAACACCAACATTGAAATTTAAAAAATTATTAGTGAATAGAACAGAATCCTTGAAACCAAATGAACCAAGGATTAACCTCAAGGACCATAAAAAGAATTTTCATGACAACCCCGCTGTTACACTTATTTGCCCAACTAAATCTGATATTGGTTGACTTAGTAAATCCATTCTGGATACTATATTACCCCTAATAGTTCCTAATTTATCTCTTAAATTATGGGGTAATACTAATGAAATGATACATTGTTTCAAATCTATTGAAAATATACATAGTTATTCATTTACACAATTTGATATCAACAGTTATTCTAATATATCTCCTATTTGCCTTAACAAATCCCTGATTTTTGCTAAAAAACTCTCTCTCATAATTAGGGAAAAAATAGACATTATTCTTTTAGCTAGGAAAACTATCATAGAATTTGAGGGTAAATTATGGATGAGGTCCAACACCCCTGATAATTTTGATATTGATATGGGCTCAAGTGATTCAGCTCAGATTACTGATTTAGTTGGTGCGTATCTCTTAAAGTGCTTTAATAGTGAAATCCCTGAATTGCAGCGCGGTCTATATAGGGACGATGCTTTATTCATTATTCCTAGTAATAATAATTCAGTCATAGAAAGAATGAGGAAAAAAATTAGAAAATTTTTCAAAAGCTTCAACTCAGGGCTCACTTTCGAACATGGCACAAAGGTGATTAACTTCTTAGACTCTACTTTAGATATTAACTCAGGCTTATACTACCCCTATAGGAAACCATATGTTATGACTGAAAATGATGGGATTTGCTCAGTTATATATAGGTTCTATGTCAAAGGGAGTGGTGGTGGAGGGAAAATGTGATAAAGGGAGAAAAAGGGGCTGAAAAAGAAACAAAAAAAAAGAAAAAAGAAAGAGGAAAAGAGAGGAAAGTTGAAAAGAAAAAGAATAAAAAGAAATAGA
Organism: Octopus bimaculoides; assembly: GCF_046866305.1. Lineage (NCBI taxonomy): Eukaryota > Metazoa > Mollusca > Cephalopoda > Octopoda > Octopodidae > Octopus > Octopus bimaculoides. Next base: position 45,407,630 of record NC_142938.1, on the reverse strand, counting down.
AGGGAAGGAAGAATAAGAAGAGAAAATGAAGGAAGTGTTTATATAGTGGGGAATGAAGTAGGTTGTGTGGGCATGAGAATGGTCAAAAAATGCAATAAAAAAATTCAGTAAAAGAAATAGCTGAGAACATCATTTTTCAGTCATAACTTGCCTGAAGACCCTGTGTACCCACAGACAAAATTCAGAGTAACAAGAGAATGACTCAACCATAATAAAACAGATTCATCTTTGCTGTGTTATTGAATACTCATTTTTCTGACAGCCAGTACTAAATGTGTGTGTATCTATATATATGTATGAACATCCTCCTCCTCCTCCTGGCACGCTGGCACGGGCTGGACAGTTTGACCAGAGCTGATAAGGTGGAGAGCTGCAGCAAATTCTGGTTTGATTTGGCTTGGTCCATACAGCTGGATGCCCTTCCTAACACCAAGAATTTTACAGTGTGTTCTGGGTGCATTTAACATGGCACTGGCACAAGCGCTTTTATGTGGCATTGACACAAATGCTTTTATGTGGCATCAGTACAGGACTTTTTGAGGCCAATCCTGAAAAGTTTAGGCCACTCCCTTTGGTGAACCAAGGCGAGTGACCTTAACATTTCTGCTGTGGACAATGGACTTTCTTGTGTACAGCAAGGTGCTATGTATTTTGGTCCTTTGTCATTTCATTTGAAATGTTTAGTGTTCTGAGGTCATCCTTCAGTACCTCACTTCATGTCTTCTTGGGTCACCCTCTTCCACAAGTTCCATCCATTTTGAGAGATCAGCACTTCTCTATGGAGCTATCGGCATTCATCCGCATCACATGACCAAATTAGTACAGTCTTCTCTCTTGCACAATGCATTTAATATATATATATATATATATATATATATATATATATATATATATATATATACATACAGTAACCTCTCAACTATTGTAGGTGTTATGTTCCAAAGCCCCACCGCAATAGGTGAAAATCTGCGAAGTAGAAACTGTACAGTATATATTTTTTGATTATTTTTATTATTTGTATATAGTTATTGTATTATAAATGCAAAACAATATCACACACTTAGCTTCTGAGTTTCGTTTTCCATACAGTATGTGTGATTCTTTGTTTACTCATCTACAGTGCACAACGTATTTTCCTTTAATATATTTTAATTAGTGTATTATTCAGTGCAGTACTGTACTGTATGTTTATTTATTAATTTATTAATTATTAGGTGTGAAAAGGTTTATTTTGCCACAGAAATAATTAAAATCAACAAAAATATAAATACCTATTGGCTGCAGAAACCCATGATATAAGTTTACATATATTAACCAGAAAAATCCGCAATGTACTGAGGGAACAATAGGTGAACTACAATATGGTGAGTGATTACTGTATATATATATATATATATATATATATATACATACATACATACATATATATATATACATATATATATATATATATATATATATATATATATATATATATATATATATATGTACATACATACATACATACATACATACACATATAAATATTGAACACACATACACAAGCTATGTGTTTTGTTAGTTCATAGGCAGCTGTGATTGTAGGTGTAACAGAATATATTCTCATGAATTCTCTTATGCCAACAATCACAGCCTGCCCATGAACTGACAAAACATGTACCTTGTGTATGTGTGTTTGATATTGTTTATATCCACGAGACCACTTCTCATTCATATTTGAATATATATATATATATATATATATATATATATATATATATATATATATATATGCACAGGCATGGTTGTATAGTAAGAAGCTTACTTCCCAACCACATGGTTCCAGGTTCAGTCCCAATGCGTGGTACCTTGGGCAAGTATCTTCTACTATATCCTTGGGCTGACCAAAGCCTTGTGAGAGGATTTGACAGACGGAAACTGAAAGAAGCCAGTTTCTGTCTAGCCAATTTCAATCAAAAGGTTTAATTTGAGCAAAAACTATGAAGAACTTGCCAAAGAGACCCCCCCACAGAGGATCAAATGAAGTCATCTCATGTCTGTGGAAGAAGCTTTGTAACCACCTGGCCATACTTGTAAATGGAGTCAGCACAAAACAAATACAAAGCATTTGCCAATCAACTTGCTCATTGCAGCTTGTTAAAATTCACATAATTTCAATTATATAGCAACTGATTATCAAGAATATTTTATACATTTAATAATCTTCAAGTATGTGTTATATTTTCACTGAAAATGATTCTTTGTATTCTAGAGCTGGTTGGAATAGTTCTAAACATATAAACATAATTTTAATATTTCTTTCTTTGTTCTCTTAAAAATATTTTATTATCTCAATAAACTGTTTTATAATTCACTCCAACAGTCTTAGATCAACTTTTCAGCAAGATTTGGGAAGTGAGTTTGCTGTTTAACTGGAATCAGAAGGTTTCAACATTTGATAGCTCTATCAAACATCAGGCAATTCACAAACTGGTTAGAATGACAAGAAAGAACATTTTCAATATACTTTTCTTGCCAAACTATCTTGAAAAACAAGTTGATGTTTGCTGAACACATTGCAATCCTAACAACAGAAACGTTTTATTGTAACTTCAATATGTTTGTCAGACTTATATATCACAAATAGAAAACAAAATTCTGTTGAATATTCATCATGTAAAAGTAATGTTAGATCATTTCTGTATTCAAATAACTTTGGTAATACCATCAGTATTTCACCTCACTAAAAAACAAAAACAAAAAAAAAGCAGATAAACATGTGTGATTTTTTTATTTGTCATTCAGCTGAATCTAAAATCTGCCTTCACAAAATATCCCTTCATAAAATAACTATTTTTGACCTCAGTATGCATTCTGATTTCTGAACTAAAATAGATAGGTATTCATGACCTTATTGCATATCTTGGTTAATTAGACCAGAAGATAATACCTCCACCCACTACCTCAAAAAAAAAAAAAGTGATGGATCCTGTTTTGAAATGCAGTGCTGTGATGTATAAAACTTACATACAAAATACAGGAGTTTTCAATTACAATATACCATTTTCTGATCAATGTTGAATGAACAAAAAGTAAATGTATTTCACATAATAAAAAAATATATATAAAACACTGTAATTAACTAATGGCAACTTCATGAGCAAATTATGCTACTACTATGAGTGGACTTATATGTGTAAACAATACATATATAAGGTATGACATTAAATTGCAATCTTGTGGTTAGGCTTCAGTTTGGGAGTTCTGGAGCTGTGGGGAGCATAAAGTTACCCCTTGATTACCATTACTCCCAGGTCCATTCTGACATAGAATGGTAGTGACTGTCAAGGTCCCATCTATGGGTTAATAAGATTTTCCAAGGGTAGAGGAAGCTTCTGTTATTTTTGACAAAGTCAGGAAAGGCAGCTCTTCATAAAATTTGCTGTCAAAATAGTACCAGTCATTTTGCAATGCTTATCACTGAAACCTACTATAACAACTGAGAGAGTGGCAAAAGTCATGTACAAGCTTTCTCACTTAAATCGAATGATGGAGAGGAGGTTCTGCGAGGTTCCTCACAGGCAAAGAACACAGGTACAAGATTTTCTGGGCAGGGAACACTGACGGGGTCGGGGGCGTAGGAATACTTCTAGTGGAGAAATGGGTGGATAAGGTAATCGAGGTCGTTAGAGTAAGTGACAGAGTACTTAAGATCAGACTAGTGCTTCATCATAGATTAGCTACTGTCATCTCAGCCTATGCACCTCAACCGGGGCTACCAGATGGTCTGAAAGACCAATTCTATGACACCCTCTTGCAAACTACCTCGTCGACGAGTGACAGGGACCTTCTCTTTGTGGCTGGAGACTTCAACGGTCATGTCGGACGTCGTGCTGGAGGCTTCCATGGCATACATGGAAGCTATGGCTTCGGTTCCCGCAACGAGGAGGGAACCAGACTGCTGGAGTTCTGTGATGCAACCGATCTTATGGTCTGCAATACCAACTTCAGGAAACCTGCCAGTCACCTAGTCACCTACCGCTCCGGCAGACACTCTAGCCAAATCGACTACATCCTCGCCAGAAATAGGGAAAGAGGGCGGCTTATAAATGCCAAAACCTACCCTGGCAAAGAATGTACCCCACAACATAGATTAGTAGTTAGCGACTTTGGGATCAAGGCAAAATGGGTGCCCAGAATTAGACAGGCTTGGAGGAGAAGGGTGTGGAAGCTTAAAGACCCTGCAAACGGACAGAGACTTAGAGACAAGTTACTTGAAGCATTTAACGAAATAGAAGGGGATATAGCATCATACAACGTGGAAGACAATTGGAGATTTCTGCGGGACAACCTGTTGAAAGCCACCGACTAGATTTGTGGGTGGTGTAAGGTCCCCTCCCGACCCAGAGTAACGTGGTGGTGGAACAAGGAGGTAGACAGGGATATTAGACAAAAGAAACAGGCTTGGAAGGACTGGAAGAACGGTGGTAGCAGGGAATTGTACCAATGTGCCAGAAGGGAGGCTAGGCAACAGGTTTATTTAGCCAGAGGGGAAGCAGATAAGGAAAGATTTGCCAATGTTCTGTGCCGTGAGGACCAAAGACTCGAGGTATTTCGTGTTGCAAGACAGTGTAGGAGAGAGAATAGTGATGTTGTAGGAGAGAAGTGTGTTCGCATGGATGATGGTATGCTTGCATTAAATGAGGATGCAAAGAAAGAGGTCTGGAGATGCCACTACGATAGATTGCTTAATAAAGAGAATGAATCGGAGAAAGAGAGCCTGCCGTATGTCGACCCAATAGAGGGACCAGCTATCCGAGTTGATAGTACCAGGGTAGATAAAGCAATTAAGAGTATGAAGACCGGGAAAGCCCCCGGCCCATCAGGAATCACTGCAGAGATGCTCAAAATATCTGGCAGTGTTGGCTATAGCCTAGTCACCCGTATTACGAACCAGGTGATACACGAAGGAGTCATACCCAATGACTGGTGTAGCAGCATCATAGTCAACTGCTACAAAGGTAAAGGTGACGCTTTAGATACAAATAATTACAGAGGCATCAAGCTGTTAGATCAGGTTATGAAAGTTACAGAGAGGGTCATAGCCCAACTAATTAGGGAGCGAATCAATTTAGATGAGATGCAGTTTGGGTTCGTGCCAGGTAAAAGCACTACTGATGCCTTATTTCTAGTGAGACAGTTGCAGGAGAAATACCTAGCTAAGGATAAACCTCTGTACCTGGCTTTCGTTGACATGGAGAAAGCCTTTGACAGGGTCCCCCGATCCCTTATCTGGTGGTCAATGAGGAAACTTGGGATAGAAGAATGGTTAGTGAGAGCTGTGCGAGCCATGTACAGAGATGCTGCCAGTAAGGTGAGGGTTGGAAATGAGTACAGCAATGAATTCCGGGTAGAGGTAGGGGTCCACCAAGGTTCCGTCCTCAGCCCCCTCTTATTTATCATAGTCCTCCAGGCAATCACAGAGGAGTTCAAGACAGGTTGCCCCTGGGAGCTCCTCTATGCTGATGACGTTGCCCTAATTGCGGAGTCACTATCAGAACTAGAGGAGAAGTTTCAGGTGTGGAAGCAAGGTCTAGAATTGAAGGGCCTTAGAGTCAACCTAGCTAAAACCAAAATCCTAATAAGTAGGAAGGTAGATAAAACACAAACCCCTTCAGGTAGATGGCCCTGCTCAGTATGTAGAAAAGGAGTAGGTAGTAACTCTATAAGATGTACCCGGTGCAAGCTATGGACACATAAGAGGTGCAGCAACATCAAAGGCAGGTTAACTAGCAAGTTAGTTTTTGTTTGTGGCAGATGTTCAGGTGCAATAAAGACTGTAAACAAACAGGAAACAACTTCTATCTCATTCCAGGGTGAAAAACTAGAGGTAGTCGATAGCTTCCGCTATCTGGGCGACCAAGTTAGTAGTGGGGGTGGGTGCGCTGAAAGTGTAGCTGCTAGAATAAGAATAGCCTGGGCAAAGTTTAGAGAGCTCTTACCCCTGCTGGCGACAAAGGGACTCTCACTCAGGGTAAAAGGCAGACTGTATGACGCATGCGTACGAACAGCCATGCTACATGGCAGTGAAACATGGGCTGTAACTGCTGAGGACATACGTAAGCTCGCAAGGAATGAAGCCAGTATGCTCCGTTGGATGTGTAATGTCAATGTGAATACCCGTCAGAGTGTAAGTATCTTGAGAGAAAAGCTGAACATTAGAAGCATCAGTTGTGGTGTGCAAGAGAGACGATTGCGCTGGTATGGACATGTGGTGAGAATGGATGAGGATAGCTGCGTGAAAAAGTGCCACACCCTAACAGTTGAGGGAACCCGTGGAAGAGGTAGGCCCAGGAAGACCTGGGCTGAGGTGGTGAGGCAAGACCTTCGTACATTGGGCCTCACCGAGGCGATGACTACTGACCGAGACCTTTGGAAATGTGCTGTGCGTGAGAAGACCCGGCAAGCCAAGTAAGATCGTTGCCAGTGCCCCTGGACTGGTTCTTGTGCGGGTGGCACATGAGATGCACCATTTTGAGCGTGGCCGTTGCCAGTACCGCCTGACTGGCTCCCGTAGGATTTTCGAGCGAGATCGTTGCCAGTGCCCCTGGACTGGCTTGTGCGGGTGGCACATAAAAGACACCATTTCGAGCGTGGCCGTTTTCATGAGGGTGACACGTAAAAGCACCCACTACACTCTCTGAGTGGTTGGCGTTAGGAAGGGCATCCAGCTGTAGAAACTCTGCCAAATTAGACTGGAGCCTGGTGTTGCCATCCGGTTTCACCAGTCCTCAGTCAAATCGTCCAACCCATGCTAGCATGGAAAGCGGACGTTAAACGATGATGATGATGATGATGATGATACAGATGTTTCACTATAATGTAAAATGGCTAGCATCTGATTAAATGAGGCAATCATCATCATCAAACAGTACATTATAATGCTTCTAAAACATGAGCTAGTGAGGGAGTCTCTAGACAGATGCACTGCCTTGATATAATTAGCAGTTGAATCTCTATCGGTGTGCATTGTAGGTTTTTTTTCATGGATGAATGAAACACTGGTATTCTACTGAACCTTCTCATCCAACTTATGTCTTTGGTAAAATCTTACCAAAGTAGGCTCTATGTTAGAATAAGGATGCTCCATCTTGCTGGAAATAAAACTCCAAATCTTCAAAGTCCTCTTGAATGCTTGACTTGATAGATTGTCACAGATAGTTTATAGTTCAAGTAAATAGGACCAATCATTGTACTGTCAAAATAGAATGGTGCAGTTAAGCCTTTTGATGGTAAACCACACCATAATATAACTATCGATAAATTAACATGATGTCTCTCCATGATATACAAATTCTCAGGTTTCCAGTAGGTTCAATTGTGACAATTGAACCATTTAATTTAAATGTCTCATCACTCAAAACAATCTTTGTTGGAAAGAGTGTATCTTCTACACATCTTGTCAAGTACCGCTCACAAAACTCCGCTCTTTGATCTGGATCATCTCCATTGAGAGCATGAACTATTCCTGGAATGTAACTTTTCCAAAGGTAGCACATCAAAATTTGATGGATGCTTGATTTTGAAATTTATATCTCCCAACTTGTTTGCTGCACAGATATTCTTAAAAATCTAGCTATATGGTTCTAATATACTCTCTTGCTTTGTGGGGCTTGTCAATGTCCACTGTCTTCAGGAACAATTCTTGTGGACATTCTTAACAGTTGTATCTGCTTTGAACTTGTCTCTAGTTTGATTGATGGCAGGTCATATTCATGGAACTGTTTGAAACTCCCTCCTAAACAATCTTTGCACTTCAACTACATTTTCAAACTTCTAGTGGCACTTTGAGACAAATTTCCTTTATTTAAAAGCTTGGTCTGACATCCTTCATTATTTCTGACTGGGTTAAATCTAAAAAGAAATGTAAATAATGTGAGTTACCAAGTGTTAAAATGTATATACAAATCTGGGGGACAAAAATGTGTGCGTGTTTGTTTGTTTGTGTGTGTGTGTGTGTGTGTGTGTGTGTGTGTGCATACATGTATGTATACATATATATGTGTGTGTGTGTATGTATATATATATATATATATATATATATATATATATATATACTAACACATGACAAGCTCCTTTCAATTTCTATTTACTAAATCTACTTACAAGGTATTGGTTGATCCAGGGTTATCGTAGAAGAGACTTGCCCAAGGGGTCATACAATGAACCAGAACTCGAAACCATGTGAATGGGAAGTAAACTTCTCAACTACACACTGGTGCCTGTACTTATACAAAGCTACTTATACTTTGATAAAAGTTATCACTTCCACTTTGACAGAAATTTTCCCCAAAACTTCTAGACATATCAAAGTACAGTGGACAGTCATTTGAAATAGAATATACACAGATTATCACAGCATGGTATCTCAGATTATAAAACATTACATGAGAAAATACTGAATGTGATCATAAAACCATATTGAAGCTTGGCATATCTGATCTTTTGCATTGATGAAATACTTTCAAATATTTAGAAGTATCTGTGTACTGTGTAACTTTTCAGTGTAGAACTGTTCAACAAGAATGATGGCATGGTTTAAATAGGTATGTAGAATTCATTACCTTTTTTTAGTTGCCTGAAAGAAAGTTGAAATAAATAAATGAAGATTAAAAATAAAAATAAAAAATTGTAAACGTGGGAAAAAGATAATTCTGAGGAATGTCATTGTGAGTTTTATCTTATGGAAGATAAAATTCTGGGAAATTAAACCTAAAACTGACAATAGAATAATAAATTTCTTATCTATTTCATGCTGTTAATCACAGATCTGGGTTCTTTCATACTCATTTCCATTTTTATACCACAAGTGATTTCTATGATTAAATTTGAGTGAGAATTAAGACCAGCAAAATATAAATACAGTTACAAATAAAAAAATGCAAATTGTTTTCTCTTTGATTAATGGTTCATTTTTAATGACATGTCTCGTTTTTTTTTTTTTTAATGATCTGTTTACAAGTATATCTTAAGGATATATAATATCAGAATTTGAATTTATTAACCCATCTACTGCTATACCTATTTTAACACCTTCATTATTTAGATTGTGTTAATGAATCAAATATTTCATAATGTATAAGACATCTGCTAATCTTGTCTTGATATTGTTCAGTTCTTTACCCCATCTCTTCCTTTCTTCTTTTCTATTTTTTTCTTTATACGCGAAGACACAGATGACACACACACACACACACATATATATATATAGAAAGAGATATTAATATATATATATATATATATATATATATATATATATATAAATTAAGTACATGGAGTAAAACGCATATGTTGAATGAATTCTTTTATTTCCAACATATGTTTCGAAGATTACAAGTTATACCTTCCATAGGAATAGGTGTTGTTGATGAGGATGTAATCTTCTCTTCAGGGAAATACATAGGAACCAGCTTAACTGTAAGACATTTTAACTGAATATGATAACTGTAGTTAGTGAAGATTGCTACGTAACTTATTTGAAAAAACCGTTGGAGGTTGGAACGCTACTAGACAGTATGTTGGGCAAGAAGGGATATATATATATATATATATATATATATATATATATATATATATATATATATATATATATATATATATATATACATATATATATATTAATAAAATACAAATAGAGGTTATAATAGCCTCATGAAGGGATGGTATCATCCAAGAAAATACTGTTTCAATAGCTAATATTTTGTGGGGAGGTTAATATCCATAAAATAGTAGGTTTATAGACATGCACAAGAATAATAAAAAAAAACAGAGATACTGGAGTCAATAACAGTTTATTATCAGCAAAAAAATCGATTGTTATCCCTTACAGCTGTTTCAATTAAGCTTAGTGAAACTAAATAAGTATTAAAATCATATTTCTGAGCTTAATCTCTTGAGAGGGAGGAAGAATATACCCTTAGATATTCTATGTGTTAGTTATTTGAACTATCACAGCCATGAAGATTCAAATAACTAACACATAAAGGCATATTCTTCTTCCCTCTGAAGAGATTAAGTTCAGAAATATGATTTTAATACTTATTCAATTTCACTAAGCTTAATCAAAACATCTGTAAGGGATGATGGTCAATTTTTTGCTGGTAATAAACTCTTATTAACTTTAATATCTCCATTTTCTTATTATTCATATATATATATATATCTTAATATACATATTCTTTTACTTGTTTCAGTCATTTGACTGCGGCCATGGTGGGAAGACCCAGCATGCCAAGTGGGATCATAGTTGTGGCTAATGCCAATGTCACATAACTGGCCTGTTTAAAAGCACGTAAAAGCACTCGCTACATTCTTGAGTGGTTGGCATTAGGAAGGGGATCGAGCTGTAGAAACCTTGCCATATCAGATTGGATCCTGCTGCAGCTTTCCGGCTTGCCAGTTCTTAGTCAAACCATCCAACCCATGCCAGCATGGAAAGCAGACGTTAAACAATGACAATGATGATGAACTGTATCACTGTATTGACCAGACTATAGAATGTTGTTACATACCACTGGTCACAGTGCACTTCCTCACATAGTTTTAGCACTTGAATGAGAAAGCTGTGCTGCTGGCTAAGTGGGTAGGCCAATGTTCCCCCTGAATAGCATGTTAGTCCATCACAGGGTAACTCATTTATAGCTGAGTGGCCTGAAGCAATGTAAAATGAAGTGTTCTGCTCAAGTACACAACATACCGCTGGTCTAGAAATTGAAACCACAATATTGTAATTGTGAGTGTAACATCCTAACCACTAGGCCATGTGACTTCACATTAATATGTACATATACATGTCTTCAGGTGGAGAGATAGGTGTCTATCTCTCCACCCTGAAAATGGAGGCCAGATTTACCAAATGTTTATATGCTTCCACTACAGGTTGCATATCTTTGGCATTTTGTGAACTACATAAAAGCACCTGTGCTGGTGACACGTTAGAGGAACCCACTACACTCTTGGAGTGGTTGGCATTAGGAAGGGCATCCAGCAATAGAAACCAAGCCAAAATCAGACTGGCACCTGATACAGCTCTCTAGTCAAACCATCTAACCCATGCCAGCATGGAAAGTGGACGCTAAATGATGATGATGAAGATGATGACATCTACCAACAATATGATGTAATTCTGAGACTCCAGAAATAGCTGTTGGACCTGTAATATCGTACCTTCTCCCCTTAATTTCTTGTGTCCTTGTACTTTGTGTAAATCTGATCTGTTACTATATAATTAACTATATATTTATGCATGAATATTCATTGTCTGAATATTTTTCAGTCTTTGTTTTCTCTCTGTTTTCAGGTGAAGGAAATAGGAGTTGGTTAGAGAGGAGGAAGTGGCAGTACAAAAAGAAGTAGGTGGGTAAGAAAGGATGCACAGTGACAGAGATGGAGTTCAGAGGTGAGCAACGAACAAAAATGGTGGTGTGGCATTGATGTTAGATATGAGAGTATGTTGAGAATGATAGGATATGAGAGGGTGTTAAGGATGAGGTATGGCCATCATAAGATGTAACTCAGGGAAAAGGGGTGTTCAGTGGAAAATAAAATGGGATGATAGGAGAAATGTGGAATGGGTGACAAAAAAAAAAAATGGTTCCAAGGAGAGGGATAACTGCTAGCACATAAGGGAATGGTATACATGCAGTATTGCTCTCACACAATGACTGCTGAGTGAATAGTATCATAATTAGAAGAATGATGAAGGGATGGGTGTTATGGAGATGAGATTTAGAGGAGTCTTGACAGAGACAGACTGTGTGCATGAGACATAAATGATTGCATTTAGAATCTCATTTTTGTTGAGATGGACATGTCTTCTCAAGTACAGCAAATCAGTAATCATCTTGTCTCTTTGTCATGTATTCCATGAGGCTCAACATCCTATGGTCGGTTTTCACTATTTTGTCCATCTTCTTGGATTTTTCTCTTCCACAGGTTCCATCTACATTTAGTGATTATCACTTCTTTATGCACATGTACTCATCCTGGTCCATCACATGATCATACTGATGTAATCTCTCTAACACACTACATTTGATTTCACTTATGTCCACTTTCCTCTCAATATATCTGCACTTTAATATTGTGCATAATTTCTTTGTAGTCTTTGCATGTCCTCTGCATTCATAGTCCATGTCTCACTACCATGTAGCATTATTGTTGGTACACAAGCATCATACACTCTGCCTTTCATTTTGAGAGATCTTTTGTTGCCAACAGCGGTAATAGCTCTCTGAACTTTCTCAAGCTGGTTCATACCCTATTGTCAGCAACCCTGTACATAGCTTCAATGACTCTCATCAACCATTTGTCTACATTGTCACTGACTGTGTAACTGTTTTCAAATCATTTTTAAGTGCTGTCATGGGTGATGCAAACTTAGACAAATGCATGAATGATTAAAACAGGTGTGTCATACTTTCTACCTTACAATTATAACTACTCAAGTATGAAATAGTGTGTGTATGTGTGTGTAACATCTATTTTACAATTTGACAAACAGATAATATGATAAATGTGTAGAATTTTTGATACTTCTACTTTTTAATTATACCTACAATAGTTAGTTAATTGGTGCAGTTATTTATCTAGAACAAAACTTAGATAACGAAAATAGATAACTAAATGAGAAAATTACCACCATCTGCTCCACTTTAGGTTACAATGTTGTTTAATTGAGATAGTTACTGGTTTGTGTTTTATGACGTGAAATGGAGGTCATTACTGAATAAACGAAGGGCTTACCATATTTGCATTTGATATTATCTTTCCATACTAGTATTGATAACTGAATAAATGCTACCCACCTCCTATCTGTCTATTGCTATCATGCTCAACAGTTAAAAAAGAAAAATGAACAAAGCTGTCACAAAGCAAAGCAAAGTTGCAACAGCTTGTTACTTAGTCAATTGTGAATTTCTTTTAAACTCATTGACACAATGTTAAAACAAATTGCAGTAGACTGCAATTTATATATTCCTTTCAAATCACTGACACAGAAAATAGAAAATCTGTAAAAAATCAAAAAATGTAAGTTTGTAAATATAATTTATGAATAGGATGGTCATATGTACTTTATTGAAATCAATAGGCAATTGCTTTAGATGTGACAAACCTGATTTCTGATTGACACATCCAGACATACACAGAAATGCACTTAGATTAATAGATGGGTATTTTTTGAGTTTTTTAAAAACTTTTTCTTTCCTTGCATAAAACTTTATAATTGAAGCCACGAATAATTCAGCCAAAGCTGAATTATAAAGAGTGTGTGCAAGTATAAATAATATATATATATATGTTGTTGTTGTTGTTGGCACTCTGTCGCTTACGATGTTGAGGGTTCCAGTTGATCCGATCAACGGAACAGCCTGCTCGTGAAATTAACGTGCTAGTGGCTGAGCAATCCACAGACACGTGTACCCTTAATGTAGTTCTCGGAGATATTCAGCGTGACACAGTGTGACAAGGCTGACCCTTTGAATTACAGGCACAACAGAAACAGGAAGTAAGAGTGAGAGAAAGTTGTGGTGAAAGAGTACAGCAAGGTTCGCCACCATCCCCTTAATGTAGTTCTTGGGGATATTCAGCGTGACACAGTGTGACAAGGCTGACCCTTTGAATTACAGGCACAACAGAAACAGGAAGTAAGAGTGAGAGAAAGTTGTGGTGAAAGAGTACAGCAGGGTTCGCCACCATCCCCTGCCGGAGCCACGTAGAGCTTTAGGTGTTTTCGCTCAATAAACACTCACAACGCCCGGTCTGGGAATCGAAACTGCGATCCTATGACCGCGAGTCCGCTGCCTTAACCACTGGGCCATTGCGCCTCCACATATATATATATCATCATCATCATCATCGTTTATTATCCACTTTCTATTTTGGCATGGGTTGGACAGTTTGACTGGGGACTGGCAAGCCAGATGGCTGCACCAGGCTCCAATCTGATCTGGCAGAGTTTCTACAGTTGGATGCCCTTCCTAACGCCAACCACTCTGAGAGTGTAGTGGGTGCTTTTACGTGCCACCAGCATGAGGGCCAATAAGGCAGTACTGGCAACGACCTCGCGTGAATGTTGTTTTTCACTTGCCAGTAAGGCAACACTGGTAACAATCACACTCGAATGGTGCATTTTACATGCTGACTGAGAGCCAGTCAGCAGCCCTGGCAATGATCACACTCAGAGAATTGTTTTCTGTGAAGTATACATGCTGGTCATTTTCAAGATGTACAGATAGACTTTAAGAAGGTATTCCTACATGTAAACAGGGTGTGACCTTTTGTGTTGACAGTACAGTTGTCTAAAAGCAGAACAGTTCTTCATGCACTTGTCAATTGGCTGAAGTGACATGAAGGGCATCGCCATTCATGGTATATTCATGAATAAGTCATTAACCGAAATAAGTGGATTTATTGTTTCGGAAAATATTATTTACTTGTTTAAGGGGTTGTACTGGATAAATTGTGAAAATAACTCTAACAGTTTGAATACTAAGAAATAAGCATACTCATTTTGATTTATACCACATAATATAGGAAAATGAATGGTTTATTTCGCTTGGCTGTTAAAATATTTGATATCGTCTTACAGCTGTTTCTGGGATAGGGATATTAAAGATGTCTCTTAACCTTCTCACATCGTTGATGATGAAGGGATATCCATAATAGCCTCGAAAGAGCTGTAAGACTATATATATATATATATATATATATATATATATATATATATATATATAGTGTGTGTGTGTGTGTGTGTGTGTGTGTGTGTGTGTGTGTGTGTGTGTGTGTGTATTAGACAAGATGAGATAACAAGTCCAAGGCTGTGAGGTGTTTTCAGGACATTTATAAGGAAAAAGATGTTGGTGGTCGGCAGTCAGGCTAAGAAAGAAAGATCATGGTTGGCTGAATACTGGTCATGTGGAAGGAGGAGAGAGGGTAGGGGGCAGCGGGGTTGAAGGATTAGGGGAAGAACAGGAAAGAGAGAAAAAATCAAAGAGACAAAGGGAAAGGTACAGGGGAGATACATGAGGAGGAAAAGTAAGAGTTACAGAAAGAGAGAGCCAAGAAATGTGAACGAGGGAGAGTGAGAAAAAAAAAAGAGGAAGAAATTATGAGGGGGACTAAAAGATAGAGTAAAAGAAGCGTACACAATTCAGATACATACTAACTTATAAGGTGAGCAAAAGTGTACGTATGCTGCTATATGTATATATAAATATTAAAAAATGGAACAAAAATACAATAGAGGACAATAAAACATTCGGACAGATAGACGATACAAAGGCGGACAGGAAAAACAACATTATATATATTATAAAAATGTACACACATATATATATATATATATATATATATATATATACACATATATATATATGATATATATATATATATATATATATATATATATATATAATATTTATATATATAATATATTATAACAAATGAAAGATAGAAGATGGAATATACGAGAATTTATTATTAATTATAATTGTTTCGACACATCTAGTATCAACTCATCTTGGGTGGGACTCTCAACAACTGGTCAGGAGCATCCGGTGGTGCAGATGTATCTCGTCAGGTGATAAATAAATAAATACAACTTGTTAAAATGACTGTTCTGCAATGTAACTCTCCATTTTGTAGAGAGAAAAACAGCCAGATGGAGGAAATATCTTCATTTATACAGAAAATCAAAAATAAAATCGCAGATGACAAAAAGAGAAACGAACACACAATTCTACCTCTTCCACAGGTTCTCTCCATTGTTAGGGTCTGACACTTTTTCACACAGCTGTCCTCATGCATATACAACACATGACCATACCAGCGCAGTCGTCTCTCTTCAAACATGACTGCTAAAGTCCCAAGCCATGATGGTAATGTCACTGTCTTTTGTTGTCGAGGTAGTCTGCAGAAGGGATTCACAGAAACAGTTCCTTTGAATATCTGCCAGTCCAAAATGTGGAGCATATGCAGAGATGTCACTGTAACATTAAACAAGACTATTCTTAGTTTAATAATCCTATCGCATACCCTGACTACCTCAGTTACCTAATCCACCCATTTCTCCACCAGAATACCCACACTACTTAATCAATCACTGCTGCCCGCCCAGAGAAATTTGTATCTATGTTCCTTGCCCATAAGTAGCCTAGCTGAGGCTCCCTTCCATCGTACTTCCTGCACACAGCACACATCCTCATGCTTCCATTCAAGCATTTCTACAATCTTGCCAGACCTACCTTTCATTGTATCAGTGTTGATTGTGGCAGCATTAACCTTGTGGACCTGGGAAGCCTGGAAGTGTAGCTGGCAGGATATTTTCAGCATCTGGAAAAAAGATCTTTGTGTTGCTTGCCTGGTCTCAGTGAGACCTTGTGCATAGTATAAGCAGGTATTGGTTGCAGCATGAATTACAATTTTCATGTTTTGCAAAGCCCTTGTGGGTAAACTAACAGAGGGGAAGGTGGGGTGAATAGATAAGGTTCAAGAAGGGAAGGGAGAATTAGAAAAAAAATGTTATTATTGTTAAGCCAACAAGTAGATTTCAGTAATGCAAAAGGAGCCAAGTACACTGTAATCATACATACTTAGATTATCATCCTCATCATAGTGTAAATATATATACATATACACACAAACACACACACACATGATCATATAAAGCACAGACATGAACAAACATATATCATATGCAGTCACATATACATGTAAATACATGCATGTTGACCCACAGAACACTTATGTGTACTCATATACCCATTTGCTTATACAACACTTCAGAGATTTTTATATTGAATATCTATCTATCTATCTATTCATGCATACACACATATATACATACATACATTATGAATATGTGCAGATACATGAGCTCATAATTCTCTTATGCTCATACACAAGCAGACATAAACAAACATACAGACGCATGTTTGCATGCACTTGAACCTCAAATAGATATATATCACCATCATCATCATTTAACATCCATGTTTCATACTGGCAGGGACTGAATGATCTGATTGGATCTATTGACTCTAAGGACAGCTTTATGTTCCAATGCCTGCTTTAGAATGGTTTTTATGGCTGGATATCCTTCTAAATGCCAACGAGAGAGAGAGAGAGAGAGAGAGAGAGAGAGAGAGAGAGAGAGAGAGAGAGAGAGAGAGAGAAAGAGAGAGAGAGAGAGAGAGAGAGAGAGAGAGATATGGTAACTACATGTTTGCAGGTGAAAGAGCAAGGGAACAAATGGTGGATAATCTACATGTTATGAAGTTGGTAGAGCCTATCTCTACTCATGATAGACTTACAGGAGGAGGTGAACTCAGTACAAGAAGAAAGTAAAAGTTTTAAATATTACACTATTAATGCAACTTACAGTTGCTTATTCTTCTTCATAGGTTGTTTATAGAAGACCAGCAGTTATCCATGCATACCAGCCTCCCCTCACCACACCATAGATGTTATCCAAGGAAAAAGCAAAGGCCGACACAGCTTGGTACCAGTGACATTGCAACTCATTTCTACAGATGAATGAACTGGAGCAACAGGAAATAAAGTGTCTTGCACAAGAACACAATATAGAGCCCGGTCAAGGAATTGAATTCACTACCTCATGATTGTGAGCTTGACAGTCTAACCACTGAGTCATGTGCCTTCATTGTTTTTAAATAAACTTAACCATATTTAACTTGGTCATAAATTGGGTTAGCTAGACAGCATAAAAATGGCTGAGAGAAAGTAAATGTTGACCTTAAGGATATCATTCACCCACTGTTGTAGGCAAATGATATATGCATGTGTGTGTGTGCACACGCACACTCACACTCACACACAAGTCATATCCCTATGTTCAATAATTAGATATTTTATATCACTGAAATTAGACAAAGTGGTTTTGATTGATGCAGTTAAACAACATACTAAGTAGTTGTTATTCAATGTAGTTTCATTCATAAACCAAATCACCTCAGCTACTAATCCATGACACATATTAAACTAGTATTCTTTGTGTCTTTATAGTGTTTGCATACTGACAATGAAAAGTATTTTAAAAAATGAATATTAAAACAGCAAGGATAACTAATGTTTCTAATTTAGTACAAGGACAGTAGTTTGTCAGAAAGGGGATTGATTACATCAGCCCTTGTATTTCACTGGTGTATTATTTTTGCTTACTATCCAGTCTTTCTCTTTGTGATATTCTAAACAATTATAGCAAGCAGTAAATGTCTTTTACCAGGGTTTGGCTGAATAAATCAACCCCAGTACTTATATTTTCTTTTCTAAGCTTTGTATATATCTGATTCTTTTTGCCAAACTGCTAAGTTACAAGGACATAAACAAATCAACATTTGTTGTCAAGTGGTGGTGGGGGACAAACACAAGCATGCCCATATATATATATAGGAGAAAATTATGATATTTATATTATTAGTTCCTACATGTTTCACCATTGTGGTTGTTTATTGTCATTTTTCCAACATTTGCTCTGTCTATGATAACTAGTAATACTACTAAATATAGTAGTTGCTCAATCACTATACTGAATGCAGGCTGGATGATGATAATCTATGTGGAGCTCTAAAGTTAATAGTAGCAGTTGTACCACTATTTGTATACATAAAATACAACAAATACACACACACTCACAATAGGCTTCTTTCAGTTTCTGTAATCAAAACCATTGACAAGGCTTTGGTTCACCCCAAGGTTATAATAGAAGACACTTGCCCAAGGTGCCATGCAGCAGACTTGAATCTTGGATCATGTAGCTGGGAAGTAAACTTCTTACCACACAGAATTATTTTTCATTTCTTTAATCACAATGTTATTATTGTTCAACCTTCTATGATTATTTAACAACAGTATATGTTATTTGGTGATATTTACCGAATGAGTTTATGAACGAATCACACCCTCACCATACTTTGATAAAAACTAAACAATAATTTCTTGTTTCATCATGGTTCAGCTGTTGACTTGTTTTTATATCTCAGTGTATAAGTAATTTTGACACTTTATAAATATTATTGATGATTCAGTATTCAAGGACATAAAAACCAACAAAAAGGTATAGAATGACATCCTAATTACATATGCAAATAACTCATTAGTAAACAAAGCAACAAGTAATGTATGTTAGCTGATAATATTGGAATACACACACATACATACAAATGTTAATAAACATATGTAAAACATGTGATATCTATAAAAATAAGACATCATGACAATACAATATTAAAATACAAAATAAGACAGCAAGCTGGCAGAATCATTAGCAGGCTAGGCAAAATGCTTAGCAACATTTTCTCCATCTTTATGTTCTTAGTTCAAATCCTGCTAAGGTCAACTTTTAACATCCACTTTTCCATGCCTCTACAGATTAGATGGAACTTGTTGAGGTAGATTTTCTATAGCAGGATGCCCTTCCTTGTTGCCAAGCAAGGTAATATTCCCCTAAAGCTAAATTTGTGTTTATAGGAGATTGAAGAGATACTGCTTGTATGACAGTGATACCTGGATACAACTATTAGGTGCATGGCTCAGTGGTTAGAGCATCGAGCTCACAATCATGAGGTGATGAGTTTGATTCCGAGGCCGAGCTGTGTGTTGTGTTCTTGAGCAAGACACTTTATTTCACATTACTCCAGTTCACCCAGCTGTAGAAATGAGTTGCAACGTCACTGGAGCCAAGCTGTATCAGCCTTTGCCTTTTCCTTGGATAACATCAGTGGCTGGAGAGGAGAGGCTGGTATGCATGGGCAACTGCTGGTCTTCCATAAACAACTTTGCCCAGACTTGTGCCTTGGAGGGGAACTTTCTAGGTGCAATCTCATGATTGAAGGGGTTCTTTACTCTTTACTGTATCAAGATAAAGAGGCACAAACAACCCCCTATATATGAGAATATACTGAGCTATGCGCCTTCACATATGTCTTATGAGAGGTCCTATTTTAAGGATACATCTATTTCCTTATGATAAGTATATCATTGAAATGTTGAGTCTGTGTGTTGTATTTTCATATTTTTAATAATATTCATGGATGTTATTTTAAAAGAAATTATCTGATTATATATCAAATCTAAACTGAATTTGTGGATTAATGTTGCTTCAGATATCTCAGTTTCAAGTTGAAGAAAGGAGATTAGGAGAGAGAGAGAGAGAGAGAGAGAGAGAGAGAGAGAGAGAGAGAGAGAGAGAGCAAGAGAGAGAATAAGTGAAAGAATTAGCTTTTAGTTTACTGTATATATTTTAATAAGACATGCCTAAGGTAAACTATCTTTCTGTTACAAATATACATTTCTCTTATATATCTTACACACACACACACACACGCACATACATACACACACACACATGCCAGACTTCCTCCCTATTTCTCTTCTCTCTTCATAGTTCTTTCTTGCCACCTCTCTATATTACAATTTTCTCTCTTTTCTCACTTTTACCTTCATTCTTTATACCTAAAGAAATATATTTGATATTGAAAAAATTTTTTTTGTTTCATTTTTAAGCTATTTTGTTTTAATATGATAAATACTCAAAATGTTTTGACATAAAAAAAAAGTTATATTAGTTTTTGTATAATCAATGTTTTTCTTTCTTTTCTTTTACAACTCATTTGTGGGAGGAGTAAAGCAGTTGTGAAACATAAATTAATTAAAATTAGAATTAAAACCCAAATTGTATAGGGGAGTGAACTGGAAAAAAAAAGTGATTACACATGTCATATACAACAAGGATATCTCTCAATCTTTCTAGTGAATATTGCAAAATCTGTACAACAGCTTTCAACTTAAATCCTATTAAAATCATGCATTTCAGTAATGGATGCCAACAAAACTTTCTGGGAAGAGGGAGGGGGACAAAGTAAGAATGGCAGTAAGTGAATCAAATAAAATGCTGTGTTGGTAGAATGAATTACAGATAGAGGTATAGTGAGAGAATAAGATCCAGTCTGGATGTAAAGGGAGAAAAGCAGAGAGATTTGAAGATGTAATGTATGTTAAAAGAGTTAGAGAACTAAATGCAACAAATAATTTTGCTTGTGAATTATATGTACTGTGTAGATGTTACAGAAGATGTCATACACGAGACACCACCACCACCACCACCACTTGTCTTTTATCTTTTACTTGTTTCAGTCATTAGATTGCAGCCATATTGTTTTCTCTTTTGCTGAACTGCTAAGTTACAGGGATGTAAACACACCAGTACCGGTTGTCAAGCAGTGGTAGTGGGGAATACAGACACAAAGACACACATATAAATACATTTGTGCAACAGGCTTCTTTTAGTTTCTGTCAACCAAATCCACTCACAATGCTTTGGTTGGCCAGATCTATAGTAGAAGACACTTGCTTAAAGTGTCATGCATTGGGACTGAACCCCAAACCATATAGTTAGAAAGCAAGCTTCTTATCACACAACCAAGTCTATTTTCCAAGCTGGCATGGATTGGACAAGTTACTATGATCCAAGGTCAGTTCTTATTTAGAATTACTGTCTTCCTATGAGAGAGAGAGAGAGGGAGAGAGAGAGAGAGAGAGAGAGAGAGAGAGAAAAAAAAAAAGAGGAGAGAGAGAGAGAGAGAGAGAGAGAGAGAGAGAGAGAGAGAGAGAGAGAGAGAGAGACTGATGGTAGCTACATGTTTGCAGGTGAAAGAGCAAGGGAACAAATGGTGGATAATCTACATGCAATGAAGTTGGTAGAGCCTATCTCTACTCATGATAGACTTACAGGAGGAGGTGAACTCAGTACTAGAAGAAAGTAAAAATTTTAAATATTACACTATTAATGCAACTTACAGTTGCTTATTCTCCTTCATAGTGCCTGCATGTGATTTGAAGTACTGTTTTATTCTTGGTTATGAATACATCACAATGCAAGCTATGAACCATTCACAAGATAATACACACAATTGTGAATGTTTTCACTCCATTCATTAATCAGTGGTTCTCAACCAGGGTTCATATGGCTCTTGGGGGTCCATGTAAGATATTTTGTTAAAATTTATGTGCAATAAATTGGTTATACTTCTACAATACACAAAATATGCAATTCTTTATAATATTTAATTATAAAAATATAATAGGATTTTTAAATATCAAATGGCTATGATAGTCCATCCAAGTAAAATTGGAATCAAAGGGGTCCATGGGCTAAAACTAATTGAGAACCTCTGATTTACAGTTTGAAACTGTTAATTAATGTCAGTGTTGTTGTTGTTTAGCCCTAGATCATCTCTGATCCGTGGAGGCGCAATGGTCCAGTGGTTAGGACAGCGGACTCGCGGTCATAGGATCGCGGTTTCGATTCCCAGACCAGGCGTTGTGAGTGTTTATTGAGCGGAAACACTTAAAGCTCCACAAGGCTCCGGCAGGGGATGGTCGTGAACCCTGCTGTACTCTTCCACCACAACTTTCTCTCACTCTTACTTCCTGTTTCTGTTGTGCGTGTGATTCAAATGGTCAGACTTGTCACACTGTGTCACGCTGAATATCCCCGAGAACTACATTAAGGGTACACGTGTCTGTGGATTGCTCAGCCACTTGCACGTTAATTTCACGAGCAGGCTGTTCCGTTGATCGGATCGACTGGAACCCTCGACATCGTAAGCGACAGAGTGCCAACAATCTCTGATCCATTGGACTTATGATCTAAGGCATTGTAGCTATGATTATGTTCCCAAAAGGGTGTGATTTGAGAGATATTTGGAGGTTATTTTAGCAGGTTGATCAAATATGTAGCTCCTTTGTTAATTTTACTAGGTAGGAAGAGTAGATTTCTAATATAATTTTTAATTTTAAGAATAAACTTGCTAGTTTTCTTTATTTTGTGAGGTTGGGGTGACGTTAAAATATTTAACTAAAGTCTATTTTATTGAAAAAATAGAATTATATTCTGTTACCTAAAAATGCAAATATACATTTGACACAATATTAACAACAATGTTCACAAATAAAAATAAATTTATGGAATTAAACTGTGTTTGTTGCTATGTACTTATGTATATGAACATATTCCTATGTCATTGATTTTTTTCATAAATCATAGTTCAACCAGTATATAATATGTTGAATAGAGTTGGGTTGTGAACTTAATATCTAAATAACAAAAGAAAAACAGAAAAAAAATCCTTTTCTTTATTTTGTATAGTAATCATTGGTAAAAAATAAATAAACAAACAAATAAAATAAAAAAAAATTGATTTCCTTAGCTCCAGTAGTTTCTGAGATATTGGAGCAGACACTCAAATAATCAATGAAGCAAACACATGTGATAAAACAGTGGTACCTAATTTTTGCATTGAGAAATATGGCCTGCAGGATGTGGAACAACGGGTGCCACTATGACAGATTTGGTAGTTCGTTTGTTTGAAATTAATGTAATTGAAGCATCATTGATTCAGTGCATCTTTTATCTATGATTAGTTCAAGTTTTGTAAAGTCCTGACCATTAACACTAGATTTTAGCTATATTATCGAAATGTATTATCTAAACATTAGGATTTGGTTTATATTTATATACCAAAATCGATTTTATTAGAAAAGTAATCTTTTTCTTCATTGTCTTTATATCAACTTTTCTCTATCTGAAATAGAAGGTTTTTTTTCTTAACCTTTATTTTGGTCAGAGTAACTGTTTTTACTTTTGAAAGTTCTTCCTATTACTAATCTGCAGGTTCCATTCCAACTTGCTATAAAGTAGAAGTGGAGACTATTTTGGGACACCAACTCCTTATCTTCACCATTTTATATTCAAAAGCATTGAACCATCTATTTTATTGATCACTTCTGAAGATGAAAGGAATTTGAACAAATGGGGTTACAGTCTATTACATAATTATAAATATATATTTGATTCAATATTAATATACTAGAGTGTTACCTCTTATATGGCAGATAATTTTGGAAGTATACTTTTTCCACCATGTGTAATATCAGGAAATATGACAAACATACAGTAATTATAATTTGACTTCTAACAAATATCTTGGTACTTATACAAAATGATGAAATGAATACTAATTTCCAAGAGAAAACTATTTATTTTAAAATCAGTATTTTTGTACATTGTATGTATATATTTGTGTAGTATTGTGAGCATGTATGTGTGTAAGTATGTATGCATGCATACATGTATATTTGTGATTATGTATGTGTGTGTATTTGTGTATGCAAGTACATGTTTATATATTTGGATGTGTCTACCTTCACACACAGACACACTTTTGAGTGTGTCCATATTTGTTCTTACTTTAATACAAATGTATTTTTCTCTTTACATTTGGTACAAACATAAACATAAACATAGAAATGAATATAAACATTGTTTCATACTTAAAACTGTTTTACTTTTCGATTGATGAGTCACATCCTTATTACAGTTTTCATTGGTTTTCAACTATCTTTTCAAATATGATATGCTTTAATTTCTTTCATAATACATTATAATTGACTGCCTCCCTTCCTCCACCTATCACCTTTTCCATTAGTCTTTTTCTCTCCTTTACCTATCAATTTCTCCCCTACACTCTCTCTTCTGTACCCACCACCTTCTCCCTTACTCACTTTCTTTTCCCTCTCCCTTTTACTCCCTCTACATAACTTTTATTTCTTTTATAGCTTCTATATTTTATTTCTACTTTATCTCTTATGCTCTATTATACTGTTCTGTACTGTTGCGCTTTTCTTCTCTCTAACCACTTTGTCTTTTTTATTCCCTCTCTTCCTTCTCCCTCAGAGTGTGCTAGTGTAACATTCTTTATTCATTGCCTGTCACCAAGCCAAGTATGTGCACTCATCCTGCATCTCTTATATTACATGCTTCTGTTAACATCTATGCAATTTAATCAGTGCTCCTACTCCTGCATTCAAGCATTGTAATGCATATTCCTGTACACACTTCATATTTACACTACCTTCACTTCTCCCATTTTCATTCAATTCACCCTTACCAGTCATTTCACTGGTTGGGAAGTCCTGTAGCAGGACCATATTTTTTATCAGTAGATTGGTGACTAGTGAAAACAACAGAACCAACTGATGCTTAATTTATCAGATCCCAATTGCAAAAAAACAACATAGGATTATCCCGAACAATTTTGTCTTTGGTGCATTTTTTTTTGACAGACCTTATATATATATATATATATATATATATATATATATATATATATATATATATATATATATATATATATATATATATATATATATATATGTATATATATATATATATATATATATACACATACAGATGATGTGCCTGTAACTGATCAGTGGTCATAACACAGCCAAGACTAATGGCCGTAGGAACCTATGCTACCCAACTTTAGCTATGGAAAGTGATGACTTCAGCTGTTTGCAATAATTATCAACATATAACATGAACTGACTCACTTGGTGTACATATCGTTTTAATGTTGTTCAGTGCAATTACAATACATTTTTTGTTGGCAGTAATAAACATTATATGTTTGGAACTTCACAAACTTTTGTTCTGTCAACCAAGATATATCTTTGTTACACACACACACACACACACATTATTCATCATATGGGTCACAGAATGGAGAACTTGTGATTATACACTACTACATGTAATTGTTGTTGCATTGTACTTAGTGTTTGAAATATCTAATGTCTAAACATCCATAATTCTGTAACCAAGTTCATTTTCACATAGGCTACAGAGTTGAAATAATTGTAAAGGTTAAAATACAAAAATAATTTAATGTAACATTTTAAATATATACATATATAAATTAGTAAAAAAAAACTCTTTGTTAAAGTAGAACTTAAGTAAAACCATTGCTTAGTCACTCATATACAGCAAGCAGTGGTCACAACTTGAGATCTAGAAAGTAATTAAGGTAGTTAACACAACCCATTTTGTGAGAGCAGTTGTTCCTAGGTATTATGAGACATATAAACAAGAAAATTGATTTAAAAATGGAAAGAAAGTTTTGAAAATACAATAGCAAAAACAAATAAACTGTCATAAATTCCTTGCCTGCAAGAGCAAGTCTCAGCAGTCACTAGTTGCTTAGTCATATGCAGTGAATATAACTTAAAGCATACTGATTCTCTTGCATCACCCTCAGATTATTGGAAGAATCAAGTTTAATTTATCAAACAAATTAATATTCAGTGAATTTATGGTGCCAAAGACTAAAACCAAAGAAGTTTAGGCTAATATTTTTGGGAAGCGATATTGTTTGTCAGTATTTATTTTGAGAGATAAAACTGATTACTTTTTTAGGAAGATATTTTTCTGAATAATTTATGATTAATTCAATTTATTCCAATCTATTTCTCATAAGTGCAGTGATACAAATAAATCTTTACAGCTGATGCTTATGAAATGATCTTTTATAAGATTTTTAGGTATCTTTAAGCTTTCAAGTTTAGAACATCTTACAACTGCAAAAATCACAAAAAATATTTAGTTCCAAATAAATACTGCATCTTTATATTTATTGATAGCTTTTGTAGCTTACTAGTTTGCTTAAAAGATTTAAGATGAATACTTAAGCACAGTAGCAATTATACAGCGTTGTCAGAAGCATTGAATTGCAAAAAGATTAATTACTTGATATGATTTAAAGTTAGAGTAGTTATTTATGTATATAAAAAGAAATCTGTGGCATAAGTTGTGTCCTTGAAATGGCTAACTCACTGACAGTAGTTTTACTAGTTACATACACACACACACACACACATGAAGCCATTACATATTGCTGCCAAAAACCATAAAGTTAGTTGTAAAAGAGATTATACATTGAAAATAGTAGCTAGTTTCAAAATAATATTCATTATAAATGAAAGAGGGTAATTAATATTTCATAAGTAACATCTATTACAACTATATAATTAATATTTCAAGAAAACTTCTTTGGATCTAAGAACTTTGGCAACATTTAATTTAGTGGCATTTAGTAATTTATGGCATTTTATATGAACAAAGTCGTTTCTGATGTCTACAACAGTATGTTAGACAAGCTGATTCCTTTTACACCATCATTGTTGATGATATAAGGGATTACTGTCTGTGGAATATGTGGAGCAAATACAACTTCAAGATTTCGGAAGCTCACATGTGGACCAAACTGTTCAATAACGTTTGGAGGCAGAGCAGTTTGTTCAACTTTGGTCAACTGAATGCGTGTTGTTAAATGATTGGCCCAAGACAGGCCCAAGCAAGGAATGTTACTGTTTGATTTTTCTGATGCTGCTACCTGCAAGAGAAATAAGTAAAAAAATTGTAAACTTTTGGATTGATATATTTTTTTTAATTCTTAAAATGTTAATGTTGCAGACTTAAGGCCTTTGTTACTATATTTCTGTTGTAATACACTGATTTTGTTTCAATTAATTTTTAAAATAACGAAACACTTTGTAAAATAACTTCGTTCAGTATGATGTGGAGCAAATGCAGATCTGTTGTTAGCAACAGCGTCAAAGTGAGGGAAGCAGAGAGAAGAGAGATTCATTTGATCTGATGTATTCAACAAGGACAGATAATGAGATAGGAAGAACATGTTGTTGAGAGGAAAATAAGTTGGGATGAGATATGGAAGTGGACCACATCTCGGCTAAGTTTTCTGATTCGTTCAGCCTATGATGTTTTGCCATCACCTACAAATCTAGTAAGATGGAACATCTCAGAGAATGACATATGCAAATGCGGGAAGGTTGGAACACTGAAACATATTCTTTCCAACTGTTCATTAGTATTGAACAGGTATACATGGAGACACAACCTGGTCCTTAATGTTATCTTCAATGCTATAAAGAACTAAATTGATCTCAACAACAGTGAGAAAAAACTGTTGAAAGTACCAACTAGATATTTCATTACCTTCATGTGCTCAGGTCAGCAGATCCATTTCAAGAAAAACAAGAAATTTCCTGTGAGAGATGAAAAGTGGAACGGCTATTAGGAGGTGACTGCAGATTTACTAGGGTGCCAGGGACTCTTTCCCATCCCAGTTAAGAAAAAACCGGACATTTTAATGTGGTGTGAAGGAAAGAAAGTTGTAAATCTAGTCGAGTTAACGGTTCCATATGAAGATAACATGGACGCCACTTGGGCTCGAAAGATTGACCGTTATGTAAACCTCCTCGAGGAATGTGAAGACGCAAGCTGGAAAGTGGAGCATTTTCCAATCAAAGTCAGATGTAGAGGGTTTGTTGGACACAGTGTGAGACGACTGTTGTTATCGTTAGGCCTAACTCATTGTAAGGTAAATACCACCATGACCAATATCCAAACTACAGTGGAGAAGACTAGCCACTAGTTTAGGTTAAAAAGAGATGATGAGCGATGGTTAGAGAAATATTGAGCTATATTTAATAACCAGTTGATCTAGCAAGTGGGGTCTCATATCAGTGAGAGGAGCCGGTGTGCATTGATGCCATCGAGAGGTAGGCCCCGGAACACACGCATTCTCTCCTGATGACCCCATACACTTGCTGGTATGCGGAGTTTTCGACTGGTAGCACTTGTATGTGCAAGTTGTTTGCAAGACATCAGCTAGTGTTTGGAACATAAATTAACATGAAATATTGATGGAAGGGTTTAGTTTGGATAATTTTATATTTTATGGCACCAGAGGTTATCTTGAAAGGGTTGGTCTCAGAAAGGTCACATTTTTTTTAAAGATTCAGATTAACTATGAAATATATTTAACATGGTAACTTTATAGTTATAAAAATTCAGAAGATGTAATCAATTTTTATATACAAAAATCTATTTAACCCTTTAGCATTCAGATTGCTCTGTTAAATGTAATGCTTATTTATTCACTCTATCTTGAATTAATCATCCATTATCTTGTGGTTTCAAGATTTCAATAATGTGATTGTTTATTTTTACTATGACATTATAGAGCAGGTGTGAGACGTTGGATCTGACCAGTTTGAACACAAGAGAAGCAGAATATTTCGGTTGGATATGGCTAGTTTAAATGCACAAATAGATATTCTTCTGATTCTTTATCCTCATATACTTTATTTATTCAATATGCCATGTTGATATGGTACTGCAGTTTGTAAGCCGTTGCTACTACAATTATGTCTCTGGTCAAGGCATACAACTTATAATGCTCACCTCACTCTGAGTCACCTACCCACAACAGTGAACCAGTTATGCCATACACAACTTCAGTTGTGTGTGGTATAGTTGGTTCATTGCTGGAGGTAGTGGCATTTTGGTAAAACCAGAATTAACAAAATTATCACAGTGGTATTGAGTTTAGCTCTGAACAGAGGTGTGGAGGGAACAAGAAGCCACTTCAGTTTATTCCAGTCAACTAGCTATATGAAGACCAGGCCTTCAATGGTGCACCAGTATACAAAATCTCAAACACAACTGTTGCGTAAAAAAAGGAAATGATTTTGTAATATAAACTCTCAAATTATAAGCTAATTCCAGCAGTCCATCACTGAATCTTTCTATCAAGCTGCTCTGTTTCACACCAATCTGCTTCTTAGTAAAGAATGAATGAAACATTTAGAGCTTGGAACACCACTGTAATGTTAACTGTGTTACTGAAGCCACTGCTAAATTACTTAAACTACTATATTCTGACCATAATTTTAAAAACAGCTACACACATTGCAATGACCACCAATATTGCATTCACGATAATGATCACTAAACTTGTAGCACAGGTAGTGCTATTGAGCTCCAGTCATTGGGCAATGGTCATTATACCATCATATGATAAGTGCAAGAATTGAGTAAAAAGAAAAAGAAAAACAAAAGGACAAACAGTCAATTTTGAAATATGTTGTGGCCTTGAGGCATACAGTTATGTGATTACCTTCAAGTATGAAAATATTAGAACCACTCCAAACCCTACATAGTTTTATATTTTATACACTATTACAATATACAACACCAAAAAAAACAATACTACGAATAGTCTATATGTGGTTGTTTGACCTGCTAGAAATAACAATCAAACTGCCACCAAATCATACCTTACTAGACAATGTTATTTCAGTTGTGCAAAATGATAGGGTGTTTAAGGCTGGAATGCTTTTGATCATAGTCCTGCTCAAGGAAGATTGATCTGGGACTGAACAACAACAGTAGCACTACATTCCCTATATTATATGATGCACAGGCTCTCTCTTTCTCTCTCTCTCCACACACACACACACATGGAGACATACACAAAGAAATACCACAATATTTCAAGGCCATCACACTTCTATAATTCATGTATTACTATTCCATAAAGCTGTTTGCAACAACAACAAGAGCACTTTTGACAGCATGCAAACACACAGCTTTTCAGTTGACAAACACCTTATTCATTGCGCCCATTGCCACTCTTCTTTAACCCAATGTTCTAGATATTTTGTTGATTTATAAATTATTATTATACTTCCACAAATTTGGTGTCAGCAGCTGACCCCACCTCCCCCTGGAATAAAAAAGAAACAATAATAACCAGTAGAGGAACATTGCTAATTACGCTGTCAAAACTGTGACAATTAGTAAATTCTATCATAGCTACAGGTAAAACTAACAGCCTTGACATACTAACAATGCTATTGTTTCTGGGAGAAATTTTATTGAAAATTCTCCAGCTAAAAAGAATGAAAAAAGCAAATGAAATAAACTAAATTGAAAAAACAAAAAGAAAACTTTTTTTTCACACAGTCAGTCCACTATTTCTTTTGTGTCACAGGAGAAATTTATTTAACAGTCACACACTGGAGACTTACTCATCAGTTAATCATTACAGGAACTTTTAGAACAATAGAAACTTTCTACAAACATTGACATAAGCATACATCACACACCACCCATCTTACATATCATACACACACAAGTGTGTGCACACATACACTCAAGTATACAAAATTTCTATTATCTATAAATTATATGTGTATTCACATGTATACAACACACATATAAACTTAAATAATTAACACATGCACACACATATATGTACACACAAATACACTCATACTTACATACATTCAAATGCATGTATGTTTTACATACATACACAAATACACATAAGAGTATTTTGACAAAAAATTTGTTCCTGGATAGCAACATATATAGCATATGGCCATTAGCATCAAGTTACAATAAAGTGCTGAGTGGGTAATGTGATTTATTAGATTGTTATATTTGAAGTGTCTCTGAATATACATGTTGCTGCATAACTAGAACTGATGTCCATTGATGGAAGTTTCTGTTGAGAAAAGATTTACTAATTTAATGAGAAAATTTCCAAAAGCTGATATTGATTTTCATTTTTTAGTTAATTTTTTTGGGTGGGGTAGGGAGGGGGATTGCAGTATTATTAAAGAAATTCTATCAGCCTAATTTGGTATGTGTAAGGTGAATCACCCTGCAGCATTATGAAAAGGTGTCCGTTGAGATTTGTGTAAGTTATACCAATATAGGTACATTTAGAGTATTTGATAATTGTGATGTGTGCTTGAGAATTTGTAAATCAAGTTTGTTGCTTATATGAGTTTACATGTTATTGCAGGCAGCTGTTTTGCAAATCTAAGTGTTATCATGTGTAAAAAAAATTTGTAAAGCTGATTGCTTCTAGAGTATGTAATAAAATTGAAGATCACAGATAGTGATGGTATATGTATGAGTTGTTCTGTTTAATGCTGTTTCAGAAAGTACTTTCATCTGACTGGAATTGAAGTGCATTTAGTTTAATTAAAATAAAATTAGAAAAATGTTTATGTATATGTTATATCCTTAAAATGTTGGATTGTTATAATGCCCACTTCGGTATACAGTATACTTAGTAAAACCAGTAAAGAATTTGTAGTAATATTATTTGTTGTTGTTACTTCTGTTGTTGCTCTTGCAGCTGTATCTGCTGCTGTTCTTTCAGTTGTTGTTGGTGGTGGTGTTGCTTCAGCTGTTGTTGCTGTTTTTGCAACTCGAGCAAACTGGCCAACAAATTTTCCATAATTTTCCAATTTATTTTTGTAAAATTCATACAACAAAAGCTTTTGTGAGTTTATTAACTCCTTGTGAGTTGTTAATTCCTTGTGAGTTGTTAAAATCCTCATTGAGTTCATTAATTCCTCATGAGTTGTTTAAATCCTTGTCACCACTGTTATATCCTTAAAATGTTGGGTTGTTATGAAGCCCACTTTAGTATACAGTATACTTAGTAAAACCAGTAAAGACATGACTATCTCTGACCACCTACTACGTACTCTCAGTACTTCATGTACTTCTCTTTATTTATAGAGACTAGGTTATTCCATTCGTCATGTGGGAGGGATGTACCATTATTACTAATTCCCTACAACAGTAAAGTATGTGATTAAGATAAACTGGCCAAATAAATTAAGATAAACTGGCCAAGTAGATTACCTACTTATAGCTTGTATGCTCAAATCAAACTGCTGGAATTTTGTTGAGTTCCAAGAAAGACATTTTATTCTAAATGGCTTCAGTTTACATATCTATTGGGTATCAGTCCCTAGATAATGTAGGAAAGCTGTTTGTCATAAACTGATGTCTGGTTTTGGGAGGGATGTATCTCTCACCAGCTTAATGCCATGAAATCAAAGTTAAGAACTAATTGTCAAATAGACCATACAATACCTCAGAAACAGTTTATTACTTTATGAATATTGTTAGTTATTTGTTGGTCATTGGAATCCAAGATTTTAATCTTGAACAGTGCTATGAAACCTTAACGAATATATTTTAATAACCTTTATAAATTTATCTAATCTTGACTCCCCCTTATACATATGTGTACAATCTTGTGGAAAGTATATGAAGTATGCATTTAGATGATAATAAAGATACAGAAAAACAATGAACACTAACACAAAATAGAATCTGAAAAGATAAGTAATTCATGCTCACCTGATTTACACATATTACAGGTATATTGTAATGCATGTTTACGTGATGCAATTCTTTAGCGATGCTGGACAAGTGCTTGGAGCGCAGTAATGTATCTTCAATAGCATACTCTGAACGGAATAAAGCAGCAACAGAATCCAACACTATAAGTTTGATCTTTCTTCTTTTTATTAGAACAGGTAACTTTCTTTCAAGGCACACAATAAGGCTTTCCTGAAGAAAATATTATAATTTAATAATTTCATATGAAATGCATAAAATAAATGGGATATACACAGAGCATAGAAAACCAGAACAATGCTTTATGTTTTTTAGTTTGATACATTTCTGAATAAAAATTCTACCAGTGGCCACTGGTCAAGTGGATAAGGAAAATACCACCCTTAATTTAGAAACCAAAATTCCTAGTTAGATTCTAGTTGACAACCATGTGCCCATTCAGGAATAAGACACCTAAAGACAACTAGAGACCAAACTGAAGATTAAGCCATACTGAAGATATAAATATTGGTTTTAAATTCTGGCACAAGGCCAGGGAGTTTGGGGGAGGAGGTAAGTCAATTACATCGACCCCGCTACTCAAATGGTGCTTATTTTATCAACTCCAAAAGGATGAAAAGCAAAGTCAACCTCGGTGAAACTGGAACTCAGAATGTAAAGACAGACAAAATGCAGCCAAGCATTTTGCCTGCTTGCTGCCTTACTGAAGATATAAATATTGAAAATATATATTGTAAAGATGAAGTTAAAAGTCTAGAAAATTGTTATCTTGTCAATAGATCAAAAAATGAAAAATTTAAACTTTACTGATGTTGACTTTGCTTCACGTCATTCTTGTGTCATTAGAATAAGTATTAATATTTAAAAGGAGGCAAATTCAATTGATTATAGACCTCAAAAATTGAGAAATAAAGGCCATGCATTTTTGGATATATTTTTTACTTGTTTCAGTCATTAGACAGCAGCCATGCTAAGGCATCATGCAGAGGAATTTTTAGTCAAATGAATTAAGCACCCAGTACTTACACTTGCCCAAAGTGCTGTGCAGTGGGACTGAACCCAGAACCATGTGTTTGGGAAGCAAGGTTCTTACTACACACATGCACAAATCACAGTATCAACCAAACTATTGTATATTATATACTGCTGTTCACAATGTGCTTCCTTGCATTGATGTAGCATTCAAACAATGATACCATACCACTAGCTAGATAGGCAGACCAAACATGTGTTTGTGTGTGTATCATTATCATCGTTTGACATCTGTTTTCCATGCTGGCATGGGTTGGATGGTTTGACCAGAACTGCTAAGGCCAGGGCTGCACTAGACTCCATTGTCTGTTCCAGCATGGTTTCTACAGCTGGATGCCCTTCCTAACACGAACCACTCCATTGTGTGTGTGTGTATGTGTATAGTGGCTATGAACTAGGCAACATTTTAAGCAATTTTCAATGCTTCATTTTAATGTTCTTTTGGGTCAGTTTAGAAATGTAATTACAGCTTTGAAATAACAAATGAATGACAATAAATTATTACATTTGAATTGGTCAAAGCTTCCTTTGTACATAAGGAATAGAGAAATACTGTATTTCCTGGTTCATAAAACACAGACCTTATCGTGGAAAAAATTCTCAAATGTCATCCTGCATCTTATCAGGTTCTAGACTGGAGTTTGTTAGCTGGGTCCAGTTCTCACTAGAACTCCAGTTTTGTAATATAAGTGTACAGTTACAATTCACATGTAATTAACTAGTATTATATAGGTGCAGGCATGGCTGTATAGTAAAAAACTTGCTTCCCAATCACAGTGTTCTGGGTCCAGTCCCACTGCATGACACTTTGGGGAAGTGTCTTCTACTATATCCTCAAGCCAACCAAAGCCTTGTGAATGGATTTAGAAGATGGAAATTGAACAAAGCTCATCATATATGTGTGTGTGTGCACGCGTGCACGTTTGTGTTTGTCCCCCACAACTACTTGGCAACCAGTGTTGGTATGTTTATGTCCCTGTAACTTAGTGGTTCAGCAAAAGAGACTAATAGAATAAGTACCAGGTTTAAAAAAACCATAAGTACTGGGGTCAATTCATTTGACTAAAAATTCTTCAAGGCAGTACCCCTGCATGACCGCAGTCTAATGACTGAAAGAAGTAAATGATAAAAGATTATGATTACCATGTTTATTAATTTTGTTACATTTTAATGAAAACTACCTTATTTTAATGTGTATAAAAGGAACCCTTTTTTGTCAAAAATTAGGTTAAAACAATACGGGAGTTTCTTATATGTGGATAGTATTATAATCCCTCACCAAACCTTTTTTCCAAATTTTAAGCCCCCAAAATTAGGGGGTTCCTTATACACAAAGATTCCTTATACATGTTAAAATACGGTAGTTTGAAATACAAAAGTGTTTTACTGGCACTGGTCTCAGAAAGCTATTTGTCTTATTTGGTTAATGTGAATTGGCAATGATGTCTCACATGCCAGTTATAAATAGGCAGAAGTACAACTCAAGAAGACACTACTAATCAGCTGTCATTTAGTCATCTAGCTACAACATTAAACAATGGCCACTGGGTAGAGAAGACAGACACACAATATTAATTACAAGCTACAAATTGTTGGAGTATAGAGTGTACAGTCTCAAAAAAGATGATAATATGTGAAATAAAGAGACTGGCAGAAGTAGATGAATTTGCTGGATCTTCATATTGATGTTATCAATTGATGAAGAGGTGTATCCTAAGCATAAATGTGAAATAAACTAGAATTGCACAGAAAATGCCTGAAGCATATGGTGGGGGGAAAATATTTCCAATTTCACAAATATAAGATCAATGCCAGAAAGGAAACGAATTGT
The DNA here is from genome assembly GCF_046866305.1 of Octopus bimaculoides. Classification (NCBI taxonomy): domain Eukaryota; kingdom Metazoa; phylum Mollusca; class Cephalopoda; order Octopoda; family Octopodidae; genus Octopus; species Octopus bimaculoides. The sequence continues at coordinate 45,371,835 of NC_142938.1, read as the reverse complement.
AATAAAGAAAATTAAACAATACAGATTAAGTTCTGTTAATATGCTATGAGCTGGTGAACAAAACTTAAAATATAAGTGCAAAAACTGAATTTAAAAACAAGTGGGTTATGAAAAAAATCCACAATACTGTTGTATTGAATGTTGTACAGGTAGCACAAAGCTTCTTTCTATTAAATGAAAAACAATTCCCAAGGAAAATGTGCATCATATGGATTGAATGAACAAAGGCAGTGTGAAAACTCTGGATGGAGAAAGAATTATTATGGTGTCCTATTGGTTTGTTGAATAAATCACAAATTAATAGCTAAACAAGCATATATCTTCAGTGGTTTAATGTCATACCCAATCTTAACCACAGGACATTTCAGTCAACAAGCCATTCAAATATATTTTTCAAGATGAGTGGAACAAGTGGATAACAATTGGGGATTTCATAATGCCAACAGGATGACTAAAGCCACCTGCTTATTGTACAGGTATGTTGGTAGGCTAGTCATCATTGGTAGTAAAAATAATAGCTAAGGCAATAAATAGTGTGGAATCAATGATGCAATAAATGGCACAGATGATGAACATCTCTGAAGATAGCTGTAACCCAGAAACAGCTTGCAGCAGTGATGGTGGTATAGATGAAAAGAGCAGTGACTGATGTGCTAACAGATAATTAACTGTGACATTCTTGGGAAACATATTTCATGTTAAAGATTAGTTTAAAAGTAGAAAGGTGGCAAAGCTATTTTTTCATATTGACTGTTTTTTCTCACAGTTTCTCTCAGCAATCAGCATCAAAACTCTAGGGCATACCAAAGGCATAGTGGATAGCAAGCTGAATAGAATATAGTGAACTTTTACTAATTGTTTAGATAATATAAATTGATTGAAGTTAAATCCTACTGTAATTGTATTTAATACGTAAACTGCTCCCCTGAAGTATTTCCTTTTAGCTATATTACTGAAATTCCTGATCCACATTACTACATGCCCTCTATTACTGTATACTATATATATTGATCCCTTCTAGGTTTTTCCAACTGCTCTGAATTTACTTTGTGAGATCTAGCTAGATTAAAACACATGTCCATTGTATTCAGCAACTGACTTTAAAGGTAGGATACACTCAAATGAATCTTGTGCATACAGCAGAAATATTTCAATCAACAGATCTTATTGTAATTATTTCCCTTATTTGCTGTTTTCAGATTTTGAAAAGCCCTAGAGGTGGGTTTTGGTTCCTAATTGCTTGGATAGTCTCAGAGTTTTTCAACTCATTATATTAAATATTTAAGCCTCTATCATATTTGAATAGAATATATTCAGACTACCACAGTATCTTACATAATGAAACATTGCATGAGAAGCTATAGGATGTCGTTTGATTAATGGTGACTGACCTGGAGCTAAACAAACAGAAGAATAGAAGTGATTATTTAAAATTTACCACAAGAACAAAAGAAATATCCTACAGTAGAATTCAGAGCAAAAACATTACCATACATACAAATAAACATTGTGGGTTGTGGCAAAAACAATAGAAAAAAATTTTTGCAAGGTAAATTAAAAACTCTGTGAATTGCCTGTACTTCAGTTTTTTTAAAGTACTTTTGAAAAAGCAGGTGGCAATTAAGACTTAGCAAGGAAATTGTTGACATGATAATAGCAAGGGCCAAGCACACATAAAACCATTAGCATACACACATATACTCTTTAAGAAGCAAACAAAGATACATTACTTATCAAAAATCAAGCACATACAAATGTATACACATATTCATAGACACAAATACATATATTACACAATCAGAAAGGCATTTTAATTGTTATATGTATGTTAATGTATTTAAAAAGTTTTTTTACATTTGTAAGCATGTCTGCAGGTATGCATGTGTATTATATATATTTGTGTGTGTGTGTACACCCATAACCTTCTCTCAAACAAAAAAATAAACAGAAAAGTGGAAAGGGGAACCCACTGGTAAGAATTGTCAGTAATTATAGTAATGTAACTGGATACTAAACAATTATAAGATATGGTGTGTGTGTGAGAGAGGGAGAGAGAAAGAGAGAGAGAGTGAGAGAGAGAAAAGTGGAGAGAAGGGAAGAGGGATGTTAATTAAAAATGAATGAAGAGAAAGATGTGGGCACAAGTTTGGCATCAACTAGCTCTAATGAAGCTCAAGGGACAACATTATAGTTGAACAGCATATGGAGAATAAGGATTTGAGATATTTTTAGGGGTAGAAGAATATATATTCGGGTTTAGAGATTGTTCTGCATAGTTAAAAGTTTTTAGAGTTACTTTTTGTAACTTTAGTGGTAGCATTCCTGTTAGAATAAAACTGGTGAAGGTCAGTGTGACTCTGTCAATTTAGGGTTAGTTTCAGAAGTGTTAGGTGTGACATCAATATATAGCCATTAAGATAAGCATGCCAGTTTATTGTTTCAAGCATTTAGCTTCAAGGGCAGAACTTATAGTTTTTCCAAACTGGTATGGTCAATATTAGTAGGGAAAAAACTTGACAAGGCTTAATGTTTCAAAAAAGTGGCAGTAATGAAGAGAAAGTATTAAGAGAAGCATTTAATGTGATATTTCATTGGGATAGGAGTGGCATATATCAAACCATATATCAGTTACATGGCAGTACAGTATTCTATCATAAATTTACAGATTTGCCAGATCTTGTTCCATGCTCATAGTGTAGAGATAGTTGAGTAAATTGCCCAAGGTACACTGCTTGCAATGATATGTGAATTCAAAATGTTCCACCTTAGATAAATGTTCTACAGCTTTAGCATAATTTCCCAATACTTATGCAATGAAAGCTACTATATAAAGGAAAGAGAAATGTGTGTAAAATGTTGAACTAACAAGATGTTCGATTTAGCATTCATATGTTTCCTTGATTTGTGTTCAAACATGCCAAATAGTATGTAATACTGGCATAAGGTTCAGACTCAATGAGGCTTCAGAGATTCAGAAGCTAATACTGGAACCAGTAAGAGTTTATTTACCATAATATTTGTCACATCTGATATGCTGTGTATGCTTTGACTAACATACTCTAAAGAACTGTGTAATTGTGTATGTGTGTGTGTAAGAGAGAAAGAGAGGGGGAGGCACATATAAGGATTAAATGTAAGAGATGAAATGATAGCAAGGGCTGGTAGACATGTCTGTCTACTGAGCAATTCAATGTTTGAAAATATGAGGGAATAAAAACTTTAACGTGGAAACAAGGGTTATAAATAGGAAGGATATCTGACCATAGAATACTGTCTCAACAAGTCTTCTCTAACCCATCAAACCAGCATAGAACAAGTAAAGGTAAAAATTAGATTATATTGATAAAAATGATAGATGCTTTTGTCAATGATGCTAGAAATGATGATGAAGCCAATGGTGATGCTAAACTATTGCTTTATCATCATCCAGTTCAAAAATAATGTCAGAATGCTGGAAAGCTGTACAAGACTGTTAAAAATGAGAATTTAGTTTCAACTTTCTAGCTTCAGGTGCAAGTCATGACAATTGTGAAAATCTGAACTGAAGCATGGAGACAAGAGTTGTTAGTTTTAGATGATAATAAGTAATAGTATTACTTATTATTAAGAAATAACATAGTATTAAGAAATAACACAGACCCTGTAATTTACAAAGAAGCCTTCATATAAGAGAGTAGAAACTGGAGTTGTGACATTCATTCTTTATCAAATGCAGCTCATGCCAGCATGAAAAACAGACATAAAATAGTGTGAAATGGCTCAACATCTATGTACCTCTGGCAGCTAGCATCTTTCTTCTGTTTAGTATGTATGTTAGTTATTCAGCTTTATTTTGAGATTTCTTGCCAATAGAGATAGAGCTGGTTTCTAACCTAGACTCAAAACTCCTTCATTGGAATGTAAATAACACCAACAAGAGCTAGAATAAGTATCAGACTTAAAAAATAAGTACTAGGATTGTTTCATTCAACTAAAACCCCTATATTACATAGCTGCAGTCTAATAACTGAAACAATACACTGTGGCCAACCAAGGACATGTGAATATATTTGGTAGATGGAAACTGAAAGAAGCCCATCATATATATGTATGCATGTATGTATTTAAGTAGGTAGTTACATACGTGTGTGTGTGTGTGTGTGTATGTAAGTACATATATATATATATATATAAATTTTGTACGGCTCTGTTATTCTTTCATTCTTTCCTTCTTTCTATCAGCCTCTTCACACTTACTTCATTCTTTCCTCTCTTCTTTCTTTCATTCCCCTTCTCTCACATTTCCTGGCTTTCTCTTCATTCTCACCTTCTCTCCTCTTACACTTCACTCTATCCCTTTTTCTTTTTTTCTCTTCCCTCCCTAATTCTTCTATCTCTCTGCCTCTACCTCTCTCTCTTTCTCCATGTGACCAGTGTTCAGCCAAGCCTGACCTTTCTTTCTTGGTTTGACTACCATCCGTGCAACATCTATATCCCTCCCTATGCCTGTTATTTCTTATGTCCCTGCCATAAGGCTTCACTTCCACACACACCAGCTTAATTTAATTCATCCTTAGTTGAAAGACACCTGTTGTTAATGTCCTTTATTTGCATTTGTATTTGTGTACCATTTCTCCGTTTTTTCCGTCCTTGTTTTCGTATACATTTGCTGCTTTCTTCCAAGGAATCTAGTGCTTTTAGTTTAGTTTTTCCTTGGGGCTGACCAGATTGGAGCAATCTCGAGTATAACCAGCCAATGTTGCAAAGATAATCTGGAACTTGACTGAAGAAAGAAAACTCCGAATGACCTGTCCTTGTTTTTTTGTATTGTCTGTCTGGATGTTTTGTTGTCCATTTTTTGTATCCTCTAACTGTCTGAATGTTTTGCATTCTTGTATCATTTTTGGTATTCCATTTTATATATATATATATATATATATATATATATATATATATATATATATATATATATATATATATATATACACATACATATATATTTATATACATATATATTTATATACATATATATTTATATACATATATACTGAGCTGCCATTGGTCAAAGTAGGTTACATAATGCTGTTAAGAATGAGATTGACATTTCAGTGACACCAGATGCATTAAAAAGAATATCTTGGCCTGCATGGCTTGACAGAAAGCTGGTGGCATCTCGGTGTCTGGGTGGTTTTGCAAGGAACTTGCAGGCCAGCAGAAACATGGCTTGCGGGGCTGTCTATGTGTATACCAGATATATGAGTATGTGTGTGGCTATGGTTGTCTGATGTCTGTGTGTGTGAGTGTGTGTGTGTGTGTGTGGGTGAGTGTGTGTGAGGGTGCTCATGTGTGGGTGGGAGCTGATGGCATCAGCTCTTTGGTGCATATGTGCATGTTTGCTAGGGTGTGTGTATGTATGGTTGCAAGTGCATATCAGTATGCATGTGAGTTCTTGCATGCACAAACATGTAGGTGTACATGTATATCAGCTGTGTCTATATCAGTTGTATGAGTGTGTGTGTGAATGCATGTGCATTAGTACCTGCTGTATACACATGTGCGCATAAACGTGTTTAGGATTCATTTATGGGTGTATGTATGTATGGATGATTGGTGAATGTATGTATATTCTTGTATTTATATGTGGGATATTGGTATCAGATTTCCGTAGATGTTACTAAGTGTTGGGTGTAATCTCCAACAGATATTCTGTATCTTTCTGAGCAGATTTTGTATGTTCCATCTAGTTGTTTTTCTAAGAGAGCCGATAAGGTCCAGGACTCTAATCCACAGAAAAGGACCAGCTCAATCAGTATTGTCAATATCTTAACTTTTAACGTGGGTGGAGGGTTTGAGTGTCAGATCTTATCAAGTCTGTTACATGCATCCCAAGTATGAGTTTTGCGGAAGCAAAAGGCCTTTTAGGAATCTACTATGTGTGATCCAAGATATCTGAAGTCGTCAACGTTTTTGATTGATATATTATTGAGTGATTTAAGTTCAGTTAACTCGGAGGAGGTTGTGATAAACTCTGTGTTACTCTTGTTGCAGTAAAGGCCGACCTGGTTTGCTGCTTTCTCCAGTACTTGTAACAAAGATTCTACACCATTACACCCTTTGTATGATGGTGTAGAAACATTGGCAGCTATCTTGCGTGTCTTCACAATGTGGTTATTCTTGTGACTCTGAACGTTCTTCTTGATGAAAGTTTTGGAAGAGTAGGTTGAGAAGAGTAAGTTGAGATTGAGAAGCTCTGCACACTGAATCAGAAGAATCAGCAGCGGCTGATGGACAATCTGTTTCAGGCATCTGATACCAATATCCCTCAAGCTAAAGCAGAAATGGCTACAATTTGCTGGCCACTATCATTGAGCAGAGAAAGAGGCTATCTCATCCCTGCTCCTATGGCATCCCTCTGGAAGTGTTTTCTCCAGGAAACTGATATTTCCAGTTACTATATCTTGGGACTCAGGGCTGCATATTAGAGATCTGAACACAGCAATGCTGGATCGTGTAGTATGGAAAGGGATTGTCAATGGAGTTCTGACCAACCATAGGTTAGTAGAAGGATGATGATGATTTATATGTGAATGTATGAATGTGTATGTGTCTGGAAGGACATATATGTGTGCATGCCTGTGTGTGTACACATATATAAATATGCAGGCTTTTGGCACGACAGATGTATGTTAGTACAACTGCAATAACATTTCTGTGGGATGGGGAGAGGATGATTGGCACTGGACTGAGGTTTGGTAGTGTGAAAGGGAGAAAGAAAGAGAGAATTATATGTACATAAATATGTGTGTGTGTATGTGTGCGTGCACACCCATTGGAGGCAAACATAGGAAATTACAGAGCGTATGTATGTGTGTACTAGATGCATGAGTGCATAAGTATGAGTGACTGATGTCTATGCACACCCTACATAAACATGGGTGTGCACATGCACACATACACACAACATGCAACAACACTGTTACACCAATGATCCACTTGATGTGTACAGATGTGTGTATGTGTGCGTGTGTGTGCATGCCCATGTGTGTATGTGCATGCATTTCTTTTACTATCTCCTTGCCTTGACATTGGGCAGGAGTTGTAAGCAAGTGTCATTGTCACGCAAGAGTTGTTCTTTGTTTCCAATATTCCACTTTATCATGTCTGGGCATGGTGAAATATTACCTTACTTAGAAATAAAAGAAGGTTGGTGATGGAAATGACATCGAGTTATACAAAATCTGTCTGATGCAAGCAAGTATGGAAAAGCAGCAGAATCTCCTGTCAAAGATGACATATGAGTGTTCAGCTTTTGCTGAATGATCTGCACAAATGATTTGTTGATAGTGATCAAATGTATGTGCTGTACATTAGCTCAGTCTATCCACCAAACTGATGTTGCCTGAACAGGTGCATGGTGTACTATGTGTCAGGTGTCAAAGTGTTTGCAGAGCAACACCAGATGAAGTGTTTTGTTCAAGAACACAATGCACTTCCCAGTCAAGGAATTGAAACCATGATCTGGTGATTGTGAGTGTAATAGCTGAACCACTAGGCCATGTGCCCTCACTATCACACATATATATATATATGTATATATAAAGGTAAGATCTAAGGATCAAGATGTAGGATGTTAGTGAGTTTCAAGCAATCTGTAGAAGATATAAAAAACAACTTTCAGAAACGATAGTGGTTTATTGGTGCAGAAGGTTGTGAATTTTTCCTGTATCAAAGTATGATAAGCTGAAAAAAGTTAGTTTTATAGTTCATGATTAGCAACAGGGGTTGTATTTGCGAATAATTAGGGAATGGGATAGATAAAATCCAGGTTACATATGTTTCATAGCTAGCAGAACCTCAGAAGTAGTAAATTATCCAAATGAGGGGTAGACCACAAGCTACTCTTTAGGCCAAGGATACCTTGATTACATGAAGTTTACATTGTTGTTAGGAGATACTGTGTTAAATCGTTGAGGATTTGATCAAAATGCATAGAAAGTACAGTATGGAACTTTCCTACATACACACCTTGTCTCAGATGATGGAATACCTAGTGTACAGGGGTGTTGACCCATTACCTGGGATATTCCAGAAACAGCTGTAAGGCAGTGAGCTGGCAGAAACGTTAGCACGCCGGGCGAAATGCTTAGCGGTATTTCGTCTGCCGTTACATTCTGAGTTCAAATTCCACCGAGGTCAACTTTGCCTTTCATCCTTTCGGGGTCGATAAATTAAGTACCAATTACGCACTGGGGTCGAAGTAATCGACTTAATCCCTTTGTCTGTCCTTGTTTGTCCCCTCTATGTTTAGCACCTTGTGGGCAATAAAGAAATAAGAAACAGCTGTAAGACATTAATTACTTCTACTTCTCCTTTTTTGATTCACTTTAATTAAATATTCTAAATGACATGAGATGCTCATCCTGCCTTGGTTTTGTTTTCCTTTTCCTTTAATATATATCTTATATATAGACTAGACCTGTGTGTGTGTGTATTTGCTTTTCATGAGACAACAGCCGCGTGAATTGGTTCCATACTTAGGATGCATGAATAATTTGACACCAGATACATGATAGGGTCTTCATTTTATTTTTTTAAGAATAAATAATATTGCTTTATATATATGATTCACTTTAAAAAGGCTTTTCAATGTCAACTTCCAGTATTGAAATAGCAACTGTAGCAGGTGAAATTTTTTGTTTTCATTTGCGAAGCCTCTCACTTCTATTTAATGTTTTCATTTCCAGTTTTCTTTCGCTATTTGCAATCAACTACAATAAATTACTGAAAGAAATATTTACTTAGCAAGTGAGATCTTTTATAAATTGATATTTTCAAGAAAATTTACTTTCTGAACTTCCTTTTATTATTGAATATTTCAAGTTCACAGATTTAAATATTCGGTACAAGATAGTTTTTAATGAGCTTTTATTTATATGATCTTTTCATTTCATGTTTATTTCATTCATTGTTTGCAATGTTCTCTCCCCGCCTTTCTGTCACATACACTGTCTCTGTAATATAAACACACACACTCCAGGTTTGATTTCATTATTACACAAATATCACATTAGAATTTTGCAATTGAACAAGGGGCGTCCCAAAAAATATGGGCATTCTTTTGCTTGAATCTGCACACTTCTTTAATTTCTGTAAATTTTTTTTATTTATTTACTTTTTGTGTGCCATGTTCAGCTCTATGTATTTGTAGTCAGTAACACATGTACATGTGTGCTTTTGTATGTACATTTGTATACATTTATGTGTATGTGTGTGTGTGTGTGTGTGTGTGTGTGAGAGAGAGTGTGTGACAGAGAGAGAGAGTGTGTGACAGAGAGAGAGAGTGAGTGAAGGGGTGTGTTGTCATGTATACATACATAAATACATCTTTTTTGTATGTATGTGTGCATGTGTGTGCGTGAGAGAGAGAAATAGAGAGAGAATGAGTGATGTCTAAGTGGCATTCACTCATTCTCTCTCTCTCTCTCTCTCACACATGTCCATTTCATATACATGTACATACAACTTTCACTTTCTCCTCTCATTTTAAAACAAAAGTAAATAAATAAAATTTTTTTACAGAAATTAACGAACAAAACAGCTGTTTGTTTTGACATTTCTGAGGGTTCAATCGAAAGAATGCCAAAATATACGACTGTAAAAGAACATTTAGCAGCAAAGGCACAACAGCGGACAATATCATAAAAATTATTAGAATTGAGAATTAAATGTGAAAATATTATCATGTGGCTAACAGAAAACCACCTGGAGGGTGGTCTTTCTGCCAGTATACATATATATATAATTAATAAATAAAAAAATGAAGAAAAAACACAAGGAAAAACAACAATGCAAGGATGTGGTATATACATATATATATATATATATATATAATAGACAGACAGACAGATAAATAGATAGATAGATAGATAGATAGATAGATAGATATAGACATATATATATACTCTTTTACTTGTTTCAGTCTTTTGACTGTGGCCATGCTGGAGCACTGCCTTTTTAAAATATAAATATATATATATATTACATAGATGATAATATTTTCAATGAAGACATTACAACCATATCTGAAAGTTCAATTGCTTCAATTCTGTGCATGTACATATATTTACTCAATTGCTAACATTTATCAATGGTTTCTCCCATTGTTTTCAAGTGCTGTTTTCTATCATTAATAAAACTGTCAGCATTTTTGAGAACACAGGTATGTCAGAAACATAAAATTGAGATACAATGGAAATACTCTACATAACAGATCTTGCTAATCCAAACGAACATTGAAAAAAAAAAAGCAACAAAAAACATTTAACTTATAATGTAAATGATTATAATGAAGGTGATCCTGATTGCACTAATGCTGTTGCTGGTATGCTGTGGTTAAGGGTGAGTGCCTACCTGCAATTATGGATTTAAGGCTTTAACATTTTGTAGCTGTTTACTCACCACATCAGGGACGTGTTCAATGTAAACATGGTCCCCAGGTTGTAAACAGCCATCAGAAAGTTTCTTCCATATTCCTTTTTGACGCCATGCTTCAATCAGCTGGGTGAAGCGTTTGGTTGGGAAAGCATCTTCTGTGCAAATGTATATTGTATCTGTAATGATATTGATAACCATGGTCAGATATGATTTTGCAGAATATTTTAAATGTATGACACTGTATAATAGTCACACTCAATTACAACTATCATGTGATGTCAAGGAAAGGAAACACAAACATACATGCACACACTCACACACATATATGTAGACACATGCACACATGCACACACACACAATAGGTTTCTTTCAGTTTCCAACTACTGAATCCACTCACAAGGCTTTGGTTGGGTCAGGGCTCTAGTAGAAGACAATTGACCAAGGTCTCACACAGTGGGACTGAACCTGAAATCATGTGGCTGGAAAGCAAACATCTTAACCACACACACTACATATATATATATATATATATATATATATATATATATATATATATATATATATATATATATAATAATATAGATTTAATCAAAAGATTAAATGTGGTACTTAAAATGTTTGAGGCACCAGAATTTGGTAGGATAAAAACCAAAAACAAAATCAAGAGATTTGGTGAATAAAATTTGAAGTTAAGCAACAAAAATTCAATAGGTTATAGCAGTACGTACGTTTCATACAAGCTCCATTTATTCATGTAGTGATAACACTACAGAAAATACAATGAAAATGTACTCCTCAGCTGCATAAAGGAATTTCAATAGCACATCATTATCTAATAAAATTTGGGAATTGAAGGAAAATAGTATTGATTTTAATTTTAAATGGGAAATCATCAGGAGAGCACAACCTTATAGAAATAGTAGATATGGCTGTGGACTGTGCTCTATGGAAATTTTTACGAAATTTTTAAACTTAAGGATAACCCTAATCTAATTAACAATAGATCTGACCTTAGGGTTCTATGTGTGCATTGTTACTCCCGCACCTTTAAATATTTTAAAAAGTAAATATTCTTTAAAAAGTAAATCTTACTAAATTTTAAAATTTAGTTTCTCTCATTTCCCTGACTAATTACTATTTTATTTGAGGTATGACTTTTAATATATACTTAGAATATTTTTTAACCTTTCCCAACCCACTGATATTAGTCCTACATTTTCTCTAAGTTATTCTGAGTCTTTTTCGAAAACCTTAGCTTTATTTCTCTTAATTTAGTCCTGTTTATCTAACTCTATTCCTCCACCTTTGTTTTCCTCTTCCTCCCTTTCTTTCTGTTTGGATTTTGGCCATTAATATTATAGTTTTACCCATAAATAATACCACCCCACATTAATTTATATCTTATGTTTATGGTTATGTTTATCTTGTTCTAATTATTATTGTTCCCTATAGTTTTGAACTTAGTAGTTCAGTGCTTCATTATATTATTCTATTTATACTGTAGAATAGATATATTTCTTTAATACCTTGACCTTAATTCCCTTACCTCAAATTTTTTCCAAATTCTTACCACTCCTTAAGGTATTGCCCATCCATTTCCCCCTTTTTTTTTTCTTTCTCTCATGCTTGATTTACCCCTAACCTGCTGTCCACCACTACTTAACCTGCCTTCCTCTAAATTTGAAATTACTACTATCCCTCCAATTAGATTTTAAATTCTTGCTTGATTCACTTGTCTGTGAAACAGCAGCATAGTCGAGATGTGTTTTCTTCTCTTACTCTTGTTTTTTGCAAACATCTTCAAAATGACTTTCTAAAATGAAATTCCTTTATGCAGCTGAGGAGTACATTTTCATTGTATTTTCTGTAGTGTTATCACTACATGAATAAATGGAGCTTGTACGAAACGTACGTACTGCTATAACCTATTGAATTTTTGTTGCTTAACTTCAAATATATATATATATATATATATATATATATATATATATATATATATATATATATATAGAGAGAGAGAGAGAGAGAGAGAGAGAGAGAGAGAGAGTTTTTGAAGTGATGTACAGATATTGTATATTTAGAATAAGGTAGTCAGAATGTTTTATCTACATTTTTAGCGCTTTCTTCAGTTACTGGATTTATCAAGTTATGGTTTAAAGTTAGATTTCTTGGCCTTTTTATATATAAAGAATTTTGTGGGGTTTGTCAAGCAAGGGAGATGAAGAAAAATTTTTTGAGAAGGAGGGGGAGATAAAGAGGTGTGGCTTTTGTATTGATATGGTCAGAATTGTTTGTTTAGTACTTAGTGGCCTTTTAAGGTGGGGAAAGAAAAAAAGAGAAAGGTAAAAGAATTTTTGTATTTGAATTCTTCAGTAAAAATTATAATTGCATTTCCAGGTTTTGTTCCTTTGTGTTCATTAAAGAATAGTTGTATGGATGTGATCAACATTTTTTGATTGAAATTCTAGATGTTTCTGAAAGAGTGATTTTTGAGTTAACTATACACTCACACAGCAATTATATATATATATATATATATATATATATATATACAGGGTGTCCGCAAAGTCTGGGTACATGGTGATTGACACATACTTTAAGAAATTATTATTTCTTATATTTAATTGTTTATGTTATGATTTTATTTACTCCATGTAGCCAGACTTTGTGGACACCCTGTATATACACATACACACACATATGTAGAGTCCACCTAGTGGTCATTCCTCTTATATGTATACACACACACACACACACACATATACATATATATACATACACACACATATACATATATACATACACACACACACACATATATCATGTCATCCCATCAGTTCTGTCTGAATTTTGAATAAAGAAAACAAGTGATCAAATGTTATATTTAATTGAAATTTAATCATCAATGTACTTTCCCTGATTATCTATGACTTCCTTCCATCTATTTACAAGCTTTTTAATCCCATCAATGTAAAACTCTTTTGGTTTCAAAGCAAAGAACTCTGAAATGTCAGTTTCGACCTCCTGATTTGCGAAAGATATGTCCCCCCAAATGATTCTGTAAACTACGAAACAAATGGTAGTCTGAAGGAGGAAGGTCGGGATAATAAGGTGGATGAGGGATTTTTTCCCAACCAAGCTCTTCGATCTTCTGTGATGTGATCTTTGCAGTGTGAGGTCATGCACTGTCCTGATGAAACATCACTCCTTTTCGATTCACTAAAGCGAGTCTTCTTTTATTCAAAGCTTGGTTCAAACACTCTAATTGTTGACAGTAGACTTGAGCATTGATTGTTGCATTAGGTGGTAACAATTCAAAGTGAATTACTCCTTTGCAATCCCACCAGATAGAAAGAAGAACCTTTTTTCCATAAAGTTCCCTTCCCTTCTTGGTTGTGGTTGAGCTTTTTCCCTTTTACCAAGCCACTGTTTACGATGTTTAACATTTCGATAGAATATCCATTTTTCTGTCACCAGTCACAAGTCTATCCAAAAAGGGTAAAGTGAGTTTGCGAGAATGGAGAGAAGAGTAGATGTCAACTCGGGATTTGCGATTGCTTTTGGACAATTCATGAGGCATCCATTTTCCAAGTTGTTGAAGATAACGATGAACAGTTGTATGGTTTGAACTAAGCTTTATTGCCAATTCTTCAACTAATAATACAAGATTTTCTTCAAGTAATGCCTCAAGGAGCTGCTTATCATCAAACTCAACTGGACGTCCTGTTCGATCTTCATCTTCAAGGCTGAAATCTCCACTTCTGAATTTTGCAAACCATCCTCTGCAAGTTCCTTCATTCAACCATTCTTTCCCATAAACTGAGTGTATGTTTCGAGTCGCTTCGGCTGCAGAGTTTCCTTTTTTGTATTCATAAAGCATTATGTGCCTCAAATGCTCTTTGGATACTTCCATGTTAGAAAGGTTTTAATCAAAGAAATTTTAATTCTACAATTGTGTAAAATAATATCTAATTAGTTTAAATGTACACAAACGCATAAAAATAATTTTAATTCCATTAGACATTCTAAAATACTATTAAATTTCATTCAATTTTAAAAAAGGTAAAATTGGACAGAGCTTATGGGATGACGTGATATATAAAAACACACACACACTCAAAGACATCTATATATGTACATGTTCATATTTGTGCACACATACACACACCACACATACACAGTATGATTTTTTTTTTTTATAATTAATTAATATAATTAAAGATTCATCTCTGTGGTTAAATAAATTTGGAACGTTTTTGTCATTTTAGCCACTACTCTTGATTTTTGTCCGAGTATTTGTCCTTCAGACTGCAAAAAGGAATTTTAAAAAAAGCAATACACAATGCTGTCACAATATTTCCAAATTCATCTATTTCTGGTTGGCTGTTTTGTTTTGAATATATTTTAAAGCACCAGCCTAGAATTTTCTAAAGGAGAAAGAGAGCCAAGTACAGAAGGGGGAAAGCAACTGTTCTTATAAAATTTCATAATCTGGAATGTTTTGCAAGGTCCAACAGCAATATGGTAAAAAGGTTTTAGCAATGGTTTGAGATCATTTTTAACATATACACAATCAAATTCATATAGAAGTCTCATAGGTGGAATTTCAGAAAAATATATAGTTATGTTAATTTTTGTTGAGGACTTTTTTTGTGAAGTATAGTTCTGTTATCTTTCGGAATTTTGAATTTTCCTTCACATATTTCCAAAGGTCACTAAGTACTAAACAAACAAGTCTATATATAGGTGTGGGTATGGATGTGTGGTAAGAATTTTGCTTCCTAATCACATGCTTCCAGGTTCAGTTCCATTGTGTGGCACCTTGGACAAGTCTTCTACTATAACTTTGGGATGACCAAAGTCTTGTGAGTTGATATGGTAAATGGAAACTGAAAGAAGCCTGTCATATATATATATATATATATATATATATATATATATATATATCTGTGTCTGTTTGTGTCTGTTTGTGTGTTCATGTCTTTGTGTCATTGTGTTTGTTCCCTCACACTGATTGACAACTGGTGTTGGTTTGTTAATGTCCTTGTAACTTAGCAGTTCAGCAAAAGAATCAAATTAAAAAAGTACCAGGCTTTAAAAAATATGTCCTGGGGTTGATTCATTCAACTAAAATTCCTTCAAGGTGATGCCTCAGCAAGACTGCATCTAATGAGTGAAGCCGGTAAAAGATAAATGATATGTATGAGGATGGGCTGAATGGTTCATAGGCTGTCTATAAAGGAGTGATGCTATAGCTGTGAAATTTTGCATGCATTAATTTCAACACTTCTTATTAATAACTGCATTGTTTCTTTCCAGGTAAACTGATTTGTAGATTTGGCATATAGGAGTTTCCATGGACATTGTAATGTTCATGGGAATTTCTTTTCTATATGTAATGGCCTGTAGGACAATGGTGAATAGGAGAGAACTGAAGACTGAACTATGATGAACTCCAGCCTTCATTCTAAATTGATCACTGAAATAATTATTAACTTCCTTTTTACTGCAACTTTGTACATAGCTTATACATCCCTCACAACCATCCATCTACACCTAGTTTTCTCAGTGACCACCAAATTACTGAATGTGGTACCTTGTCAGATGTCTTCTTCAAATAAATGAAAGTAAGAATAGCAGTTTATTCTCTGCAGTTGCCCCACTATGAAAATTTCATCCCTCTATAGGATCAGCATGAGATAGCCCCTCTTTATCCTATGCATTTTTTACATTCAGTAACCTCTCATAATGGCACTTCCATATCACTTTCTTGTTTTCCATACTGATGATGACTATGCCTTCATTATTCTGAATACACTTCTTGCCAATGATGTCTCAGTTCTCTCTCACACATTGTCTCACAATCCTGAACACTTCATGTCACAGATCTTTATGCTATAGTACATGCAAATCTCTTAGTTTCTGCCCCACCCTTAGACAAGTATACCTACTACCACCTTCCATCTAGGTTTTCTGAGTCTGTCTCTCAGTCTTTACTGCCTTATCAATCACCAAGTTGCCTTCAGTTTGGCTGGGAGTCTGCTCCAGCTGCATGTCTGATGTGTGGTCCTAACCAGGTTGTTTTATAGCAATTCCCATTTGTCAACTATACTATAAGTATCTAGACCCATACGTGTCAATAAAAAACTCTCTAAACTTATTTCTTACTGCAGGATCTCTTAGCTTCCATAACTTCTTCTCTATATCGTCTTCTATTTCTGAGTCCATTTAGCTATGAATCTGAAGTACTCGACTATTAATTATTTTTTTATCTAGGTAGAATTGTAAAGTAAAAATTTAAATGAATTTAAAGCTTTATGTTTGCATAAGGAAAAGCATTCCTGTTTATAGTTACCTAATAAAATATGTAGCTTTTCAGTAGAAAGTGCATTCTTTCTTCCTTCTAGTATAAAAAGGGAGCTATAACCATGATATCCTAGTGGTCTATATTTTGTATTTGAGGAGTTAAGATTAAATAGTACTTAGCTAATCTAGTTGAGTTATATAATAATTAGGTTCCTTATTTGAATCTTCTCTGATGGTTGAAAATTCAAAAGTTCATCTAAGAAGGGATTTGACTACAAATATTTTGTGTTTATGAGGACACTCACAATTACTGTTCATATATAAGTCTTCCTTAGTGTTTTTGTGTCTAAGAATTGGATGGTGTTATGGTCTGAATTTATGTCAGATCTTAAATGTAAAGTTAGAGTTATTTTCATGATCTTCTTTAAGTTCTTCCACATCTGCTATAATGAATAAACATATCTAGTTTAGTTCCTTGCTGCTTTGATTATTATGAATTAGAATTGGGTGCTTGAGTCATAGTGATTCTGTCGTTAGCTGATCACATAACCATGGATATCACCTCAATGGCTGTGTTGCAGTTTCTCTCTTGACAGAGCTTGACAATCCTGACCATTGATCTTCCAGGATTCCTCTGCTCAACATCAATATAAGAAGCACCATTTGCTCAGTTGAGCTCTTCTGCTACCTCTTCACAATCCACCATGCAGCAGTCCCAGGACTTTGCTTTATCCCTGGCAGGATGGCTGAATGAGTGCTATGCCTTGCTAAAGAGCAGCCTGTAACTATGCAAGGCATGGTTGTCATTCCATAAGTTATTTTCAAAATACCCACATGGTTTAGATAATATGGTTATAATTTTATCAATATATCTAGTTTAAATAATATGATTATAATTCTATCATCATAAATATTTCCAAGATCCTTTGTGTCTTACTGCAAAGTGTGCAAACAATACACCATTACAACCATCACTTTATATTGAAAATGGGACTGTGAAGATCTTGAAATGTTAATAGACTAATGGATTTGGGAATATTGTTCCGAATTAAACATAAAGAAGAGAAAATGAACATCTGTAATATGAAAAAAAAATCAAACTAAAACATAGTCATGTCTTTAATATAGCATTACATACACACACACACACCATTTAATATGTAAATAGCAATCAATACACTATGCTATAAAACACATCCGTTGTCACTAACAAGAAAATCCAGCATCACATCATCAGTATCCTCAAATCCACATTTAGCACAAACACACATATACAAATATATACTATAAATGCTGTGCATACATACACAACCTTCTGCATGAGCTGAGTTTCTATTGCATCTGTGCATTTCAAAGAGTCATTAACATTCTGTTAATTTTTTTGTTGTTGATGTTGTTGTCACTGTCTTTTTATTTACATCTCATTATTCAGTGTGCAACGAGCTGAAATTATGCATTAGTAAGTTGCACAGTAACATACACTATGAGAGAGAGAGAGAGAGAGAGAGAGAGAGAGAGAGAGAGAGAGAGAGAGAGAGAGGAGAGAGAGAGAGAAAGAGAGAGAGAGAGAGAGAGAGAGAGAAAGAGAGAGAGAGAGAGAGAGAGAGAGAGAGAGAGAGAGAGAGAGAGAATGAGTGTGTGTAAGTGTGTGTCTATATGTATATATCAATATACATACAATAATTTGTTACATTCATTAATATTTACAATGAAACTTATTATGTATATGTATGCACTTGTATATTTTCACACAAACATGCATATGCATGTATATAAATGCATGCACATGTATGTCATATGCGTGTGCATGTCTATGAATGTATGTATGTATAAATACACATTTGAACACACATAGATACATATATCTGTATCAGATAAGTATTAGATTTTCCTTTTGAGTGTGTGCATATGAATATGTGTGTGTGTGTGTGTGAGAGAGAGAGAGAGACAGACAGACAGACAGAGGCAGAGAGAATGATAGAGACCTTTCTCACCTATCCCCACAAAGACATTCCTCGGATGACTGCATTTTAAACCTTGATGAGGATATCAACATCAAAGTCAACTACAACAACTGTCACAACCACATCAATAATTTCTTTAAATAGCAAATGGAACGAATAGGAAATCAATATTTCACAATGATAAAAAAGACTAGAGATAAGATAGAAAACAAGGGTAAAACAGAACCGTATAGGGTACACTTAGATAAGACAGAACAGGTAGAAAGGAACAAGTTAGGTTGGGAAACAATAGTGGGCAGAACATTGATGTGGTTGGGTAGGGATTAGAGAAAGCGTAATGAAATAGTGTGCAATGGGTCTCAGCACAATGGGGGTAGGAGGAAGGGTAGGGGTAGAGCAGTACTTGAGTTGCTTGTAAATTGTTGCAGCAGTCCTCACCTGCTGCACACCTTGACTTGACTCACTTTTACCAGATGTCTTAGAATGATAACAAACTCTAGTGGAGCTAGTAAAGTAGGAGAGAGAGAGAGAGAGAACACAGGAAAGATAAATGTCAATAAACTCTAGGGTGGCTGGGGGTAAAAGGAATATAGAGAAGTGAGGATAAAGGTGTGTGTGTGTGTATGAGAGAGAGAGAGAGAGAGAGAGAGAGAGAGTGAGAGAGAGAAAGAGAAAAAGAAAGAGAGAGGAAGATAGGGACAGAGAGAAAGAAACACACACAAACATACATAAAAGCAGAGAAAATAAAGGCTGGATGAATGAAATAAATAGTGTAGCCATCAACTAGCTGTGAAGTAGGTAGTTTAAATACTGTCAGGAGCCCTATGTCTTAAGTCAATGACATTTAACCATTAAATAGCCCAATCCATCTAGATTCTTTTGTTACTTACTCAGAGAAGGAAGAGCAGTATTTATGGCTGTTTCAAGGAACAAGGACCAGGCTTGAATGCTTGTTACAAGGTGGATCCCACTAAAGGCACTCACAGGCCAAGTGTTGGTGTTAAATTGGGTAACAAATTATGTCAACCATTGAAGTATAGAAATAGTCCCTCTAACAGACTTTCACCAAGTTTCTATTGAGTCTAATTTCATTCAGAGATACATAGGCAATGCACAGTTGGAGCAACTTAGTGTTCCTGCATTACGCTGTTGTGCTAAATTGAAACTGCCATTAGGAAAGAAAGAAATAAAATAAGCAAAAAGGCACAGTAATGGCCATGTGGTAAGAAGTTTGCTTGTGGTAAGAAGAAAGAAACAGTATGGAAGACACATATGGAAGGTATAGTGACAGGCACCTTCGTCTCTGCCCAGGGGTTGGTCAACTTTTTTAGTTACCACTTTGGTAGTAAGATCAGGCTGGAGAGGAGGTGTCTGTCACGAGATATGTTTGTGAAAAGATGGAAGTCTGTGGTGTGCAAGCTGGGTATGAGTGGCACCAGGTAGGTGGGGCTGGGTTGAAAAGTAAAGGTTCTACTCAGATGGCTGGGTGCCTTGCCTTTGTTCAGTTGATCGGATCAACTGGAACTCTTGACGCTGTAAGCGTCGGAGTGCCAACAGCAACAACAATGGTAGAAAGCATACAAGTAGTAACAGAGTTCCAGAGAGGTGATATTGCGAGAAGAAGGATTGGGTATACTGGCTAAATGCAGGGCCTGGGGTGTTGGACACAATGTCGTGAGTGATAAGGGAAAAACAAATGAGTCTGGTGAGCATAAGTATGTCACAAGACCATCCAATAGTGAGGAGCAGAGGTCATTGTAGTTGTAGTGAAAAAAACAAAGACAGGAGACAATTCTTTTTTATGTAGTCTAGTGTGTCTGAATGTGTACTAGCAAAACCATCTCAATTCAGGAACAGTATTCCAGTGTATATGTATGTGTGTATGTTTGTGTGTGCATGTATGTCATATGAATTTGTGTAGGCGGTTAGTATCTGCAAAGAAGATGTCCATAAATTAATTTATGATTTATATCAATTCACTTTGTATGATCCAATATTCTCAGGTTTGACCAAACCCTTTTTCTAAGCCTTTTCAATCTATTTCTATTACAGTTAACTTCAAACTCATCATTGAATTCCATCTGCTTCTCTATATATGCAAGTATGCTTTAATAACCTTGCCATTCAAATCAATATGCATAATATAATACTGTTATGCATACTTAACATACACACACACACACACACACACACACATCAAAGAAGTTATTTTCTTCTGTATATTTTTAATCTTCAAGTGGCATAGTAAAAGTTTTTACTATTTGGCAGAGAAAAGAAACTTTTTGTGCTCCCTACAATCTTAATTAACAGCTATAACATACCAGATGAAATTTTGTGTTTTCACATCTGTCCAGGAAAGTGGGTCCTCCACTCTTATGCAACACTTCTTTGATGCCCAGTCATTTTCTAAAATTACTGGTACTCAATCTCTCTCTCTCTTTCTCAAATTCATATTGCACATCAAACAGATTATACACAAATTGTTTGTCTTGAATTGTTGGATATCCTGAAACTCCTAACAAATTTTGCTACAGTTTAATTATCATAAATTGTAAATTAAAATAATTTCAATGGGACAAAGATTTAAATATAAAAAAAGACTGACCAATCACTGAGGATATATTACATGAACAAAGCAAAGATAAAAGGGTGATAATATGAGCTATGAAATGAAGTGAATATACAGATTGTATGAGTATTGAAGAAGGTAGAAGTGGGTACAGAATAAAACATTTTTTTTAAATGGCTATGGGAAGGAAGGTGAAGAAAATGATGGGGTGAGAATTTTAAAATAGGTGAATACGGGGAAGTAAGGAATGTGAACATAGAGGTGGGATTATGAAATGCAGTAATTTAGAAAAGTATAGGTTTTGAAAGAGTTGAACATTGAATGATGTGAATATGAAAAGTAGCAAAGTTAGGAGATCTGACTATCACATTGCCAACTGCTTGCTACTCATAGCAGATAGCTATGGCAAATGGCTACAACTATTGATTTCTCTCTCTTTCTCTATCTGTCTATCTGTCTGTCTCTTTTACTCTTTTATTTGTTTCAGTCATTTGACTGTAGCCATGCTGGAGTACTGCCTTTAGTCAAACAAATTGACCCCAGGACTTATTCTTTGTAAGCCTAGTACTTATTCTATTGGTCTCTTTTGCCGAACTGCTAAGTTACGGGATGTTAACACATCAATATTGGTTGTCAAGCGATGGTGGGAGGACAAACACACACACACACACATAATGAGCTTCTTTTAGTTTCTGTCTACCAAATCCACTCACAAGGCTTTGATTGACCTGAGGCTAAAGTAGAAGACACTTGCCCAAGGTGCCATGCAGTGAAACTGAACCTGGAACCATGTGGTTTGTAAGCAAGCTATTTACCACACAGCCACTCCTGTGGCTGTCTATGTATCTTTCTCCAATCATCTCACATTATTACAAGCAGTTTCAGTTGACACGTTAAATGAGAAAGGTAAAAATCCATTCCAGTGTATTGGCAAAAGAATTGGTTCTGATTGCTTTTACTTTTTAGGAGTAATAGTTAACGTCAAATCAAATGGATCAAGTGTAGAAAATAATGCTAGGAAGTTATGCTGAGAATACAACACATACATAGAAATTATATATTATATATAAATACAATGTTATTTTGCTACTTTTTCCATCTGTAATGTATAGATTTAAATGGTGGAATAATTATAAATGGAAAGTGATAATGGTTTAAATGGTGGAATAATTATAATTGAAAGTGATATTAACAGCACTTCATATGTTGTATAAAACATCATAAGTGTTAATACCATAAAGTTGTAAGGACAGATTCAAATTAACAAGACAAAGAGAGAGAGTATGGTGTTTTTTTAAGTATTTGCATTAATAAAAGCAAGATACACAAGTACATTCATAGAAATACGTTCATCCGGTAGTGTATTTATAGAAAATGTGCTATACAGGGTGTTTGTGAAATACAGTTCCTTTTATAGGTTCTGACAGAACTGATTTTCCGACTTGAGTATTAAGTCAGTTATGCATCCAGAATGACTATCCACGCTATGAGTCTAGCTGAATCTAAGATTCCTTTCTGACGTAAAGATTTTGTTAATGCAACAAAGATTCAAGGATGCGTGTTATTTAGTAAAATCAACAGAAAGAATAGTGAAATTGCTGTGGAGAGTGGAAAATCCAATGTTGGCTGAATCAGTTGCATACAGTTTCTCAAATACACAGGATGTAAAACTCTACTGTCTCTTTTATTTCCCTCCTGTCAACCCTGAACAAGGACTCTGCCTGAAACATTGGGTTTCCCACTCCCAATGGGAATTTCACTGTACTCTTCTTCTTGATTTTTACTTCTATCTGCCCCACCACACAGAGGATAAGCTTCCATGCAATTTGCATCAATCAAATTTCACTCACATGGCATTGATTGACATGGGGTTATGGTGGCCACATGATTTCAAAATGAAGCATGTGATTGCTCAGTGAGCTTCTTAAATCACAAGGCTATGAACATGGAGAGTAATAAATAAGAAAGGCATTAATTATAGAGAAGTATGGTAACTGGCAAATATAGAAATGTTCATGAAAAAGCTGATGAATAGTGGAGTAGTTTGGAAGAAAACCAAAAGAAAGTTCATAAGTCCTTGGGTTATCTGACCTCAGTTTATAGTAGTAATGGTCATTGACAGAAGCAGTGATTGTGGAAGAGAGGGTGTTGGGAGTAGTGGTGATAATGATAGTGGTGTTATGGATAAGGTTATTTGCTGTTGAGCCCCAGGTCAGCTATGATACAGCATGGACATATATGATTAAAGACATTTCAACCATGTCCATCCAATGTTTTGTGGGGTGCTACTTTAGTATGTGGTCTTCTGCAGTATCAGTAGTCAATGTTGTGAAATAACCTGATCTGAGTTAGGGTTTAAGACAAGGGTTAGGGCTTAGGGTTCAATTTAGGTTTAGGGTTA
The DNA here is from genome assembly GCF_046866305.1 of Octopus bimaculoides. Classification (NCBI taxonomy): domain Eukaryota; kingdom Metazoa; phylum Mollusca; class Cephalopoda; order Octopoda; family Octopodidae; genus Octopus; species Octopus bimaculoides. The sequence continues at coordinate 45,348,182 of NC_142938.1, read as the reverse complement.
GGGATTAAGTTTAGGTTTAAGGTTTGGGGTTTGTGTCAGGAATTTGTGCTTGGGGTAGGGGTTAAGGATTAGGGTTATGGTACATGCTAAACTTTAAAGGGCCAGGTAGACTGCAAGCTAAAATGTAAATGGTCAAGTAGACTGCACACTAGAGTGTACTTTTTTGTTACATTGTTCAATGAAAACTTCTTTACTTAAGAGAATAGTGTGTGATTTAAGGGAGATTTGGCTGCTTTTCTAGAAATCTGAACAAACTGCACAGAGGTTCCCTCATCAAGTGAGTAGGATGAGTAGTGATGGTGGTGGTAACATTATAACAATGTGCAATTAGGAAGAATTAAGGGCAGTTAGAAAATAAAACACCAGCCTCACCACAGAGCAGTAAACTTTTATCAATCTAATTTCATTAAAGCATTTTAATTGCATTCTTTCATAACTATTATTTCCTCTCTATTTTCATTTTTTTTCTCGTTTTCCTTTCTATTTATAAAAAAAAGTTGGCCCAATCTGTGTAATAGGATAAAAAAGGGTTACCTTGTTCACCCAACACCATCAACACCAATTTAATAGAATCACCCCTGCTGTCAACATCACCAGTGCCACTGTGTAGTTAAGGTCAGATCTTTAAAAAAATATGGAAGGGCAGCAATTAGCACTCCACCATCACTCTATATATATCCACCCACCACAGGAGATAAATGACTCAGTTTAACCTCAAAAGGGCACAGAAGACAACCACGGTGACATAAAAAAACAAAAATTAGAAGTCACAGCAGGCAGAAAAGAACTAAAATAATAGAAAGAGAGAAAGGAAGAAAAGAACAGGAAAAAAACATATAAAATATGATAAAAGAAAAGGATGGGAAAAGAAACGAAAGAAAAGGAAGAAGAAAAAGAAAGATAAAAAGAAAATGGAAAAAAGACGGAGAGAAGAAAAAGAAAAAAATTTGAGCAGAAAAGTGAAAGGAGAGAAAGTGAAGATAAAAAGTGAAATAAATGAATAAAAAAAAAATATTAAAAAACAAAGAAAACAGTGAAAATGAAAAAAAAAAAATAAATAATTGTTCTTTATTCATGTCATAAATTAACAACAGATGCCAGCCAAGACTAATTTTAAGTTGACTGCACTATTAACTTCATCCTTTTCCTCGTGTGTGTGCGTGCATGTGTGTGTGTGTGTGTGTGTGTGTGTGTGTGTTGTGTGTGTGTGTGTGCGCACAATAAATTTAATATTTGTAGCTGATGAAGTGAAAGAAGGCAGAAACATGTCATTCACAACTTGATGTGTTTTCATACATTATTTAGGAGGGGAATTGTCTCTCGGAACTGCTTCCACAGCAAGCAGAAGCTCTTCCTATGTCCAAGTATGCTCAAGTATGTTTAATATGACTTTACACAAATCATCATGGTCATTTAACGACCATTTTTCCATGTTTGCATGGGTCAGGCAGAATTCATTGAAGTGAATTTTCTATGGCCAGATGCCCTTCCTGTCATTAACTTTTGCCTGTTTCCAAGTGAGGTAATATTTCTCCACAAATAGAATGTTTTCAGGGAAGGTTGTAAATGAAGGACACTGCTTGCATAATGGTGACGTTCATGTGTGTCTGTTGTGTGTACGTGTGTTTACACACACACACACATGGCTGTGCAGTTCAGAACTTCATACCAGAGATACTGTGTGGCATCTTGAGCAAATGTCTTTTACTATTTTATGACTTTGGAAGGACCTTTGATCTCATTATATATTGTTATGCCACATGCAACCTTCTGATACTATCAACAGGCTCTAATACAACAATCTGTTGTCTGATGGCTCAGACGACCATGTGGGCAACACTCAGCAAACCAACTTGCTTAGAACAGAAGAAGCAGTAGTCAAAGAAGTCAGAAGAGCTATGAATAACAACGCAAAACCATTGAGTATAATCAAAATTACCGAACTTTTAATTAAGAGGCAAATAAAGCATTTACGCAACAAATGGACAGTTTCTTTAGAGAGTTCTTTTTTTTCAAAAGAGTTCTTTCATTTACCTCTGAAATCTTCTGCATTCGTTATGTTGTGTAGCTCACTTTGATTGCTGAAACCAAATTCAATCTCATAGTTCTATATCGTCTTCCAACAGACTCCAAACCATCTCTTGACACTCTCTCCATTCAGCTTGGCATGCTGCCTTCACTTAAAAAAGTCACATACACCAAAATCACACAGCCTTCGTTTACAAAACCAGAGAGCGGTGTTCTAATTCGTGTTGTGTGAATGAGAAATTATCTATGTATAATTTTTCCCATTTGTAACACTATACATGCACACACACACATTTACTAAACATTTCATATACATACTGAAATGTTCATAGGCTGACTATGAAGAAGTGATGCTAGAGCTGTGAAATCTTGCATGCATTAATTTCAACTTTCCTTAATAACTGCATTGTGTCTTTCCAGATAAACTGACATCTGACTGTTCAAAGAAGACTTCAAAAGTAACTAGTAATGACTCCTCTTGAAAATGGACAAAATTTGGCATCGTGGTGTTATCAAGTACTTGCAGAAAAAGGATTTAGCTCCCAAGGACATTCATTCAAACTGACATGGTTGCTACATTGGGTGATAAGGATCTAGCTTTATCAAAAGTGTAAAAGAGAGAAGCTGAATTTATGAGGGGAATGGAGAGTCTTGAAGGTGGCTCAAGCTCTGAACATCCTACAACTGCCACTACCAGGGAAAACGTTGATTGCATTTACCACATGTGATGGATGACAGGCAATTGACTATATGTATCAAATAGCCAATGTTACTAGCACATCCTGTGAGCGAGTTGAGAAAATTCTGCACAATGAACTTGGTATGTCAAAGGTTTCTACTCAGTGGGTGTCATGTCTTCTGACATCTGATCAAAAGTGCACCAGGCTGATCACAACATGGGAAAATCTGACAATGTTTCAGGCAGATCCAGCTGATTTCCTTGAATGTTTCCTAACCCAGGATGAGTGTTGGCTTCATCACTTTGAGCCAGAGAAAAGAGACAATTCATGCAATGGAAACACCCTTCCTCACCTGCTTCAAAGAAGGCTGAAGTCGTTTCATCTGCAGGAAAGGTGATGACCTCAGGTTTTTGAGATGCTAAAGGCATTGTGTTTATTGACTATTTTCAAAAGAGCCACAAATTAATGGAGAGTACCATGCCAACTTGCTGAGGCAGTTACAAAAAGCTATCAAAACCAAATGCCCAGGAAAACTGACAAATGGGGTCTTGTTTCACCAGGACAATGCTCCAGCACACAAGTCTTTCATTTTGATGGCTGCTGTGTGTGACTGTGGCTTTGAACTGGTTGTTCATCCTATATATTCTGATTTGGCCCCATCTGACTATCATCTGTTCCCTAAAATGAAAAAACACTTGGATGGGAACCAACTCACAGTGAAGATGGTATCATATCTGCTGTTGATGAGTTTTTCGATTAACAGGACGAAAGCTTCTACACCAATGGGATCCAGGCATTGCAACACTGATGGAAGAAGCGAGTGGACTGCAAAGGAATGTGTTGAAAAATAAACTTCATTTGGTCACATTCCATGAAAGTATCTTGGTTATTCCATGAACTTTTTAGCTAACCCTTATATGTACATATGTGTGCGCGTGCATGTGTGTGTGTGGGGGGGGGGTGTAAATATATAGGTTGCTGATATTGGATAGGTAAAAAATTATTTATAAATTATATATAATTATGTTATATATAAAGTAATTTTATACAAATAAAAACATCAGCCCAATATCATCATCATCAGCAGCTGCAAAATTCAGTCATACATAATGCATTCCAACTAACTTTTGCAGTCACATATGATAGTAGAGTGGATATCAAGTAACTAATATGAAATGCCCTCTCCTTTTCTCTCATCTTCTCCTTTTGTATGAATGTGCATGTGTGTCTGTGTGTGTGTGTGTGTGTGTGTGTGTGTGTGTGTGTGTATGAGTGTGTGCATGTTTTGTATTTTTATACATATTTGCATATATATTCATATATATATATGTACATAACAGAGAGAGAGAGAGAGAGAGAGAGAGAGAGAGAGAGAGAGAGAGAGAGAGAGAGAGAGAGAGCGCCACCTATTCATAATGTACGCACATTCATATTTGCATTCTTTGCACATACCTACACTTTCATATTTGCATGAGCTATGCGAATGTGTGTGTGTGTGTGTGTGTGTGTCTGTGTGTGTGTGAATATGCAAATCAATGAAAGTAAAATTAAAAAGCAGATAAGAATCAAAACCTATTTAAAAATCTGACACCTCCTTAAGATAAATAGATGTAGCATAAAACTCAAACATTAAATAACTAGAAAAATATACAAAAAATTCTAACAGAAAGGTAAAAATCAATATTATTATAAGTGAAATAATCTTTATATTTTAATTTCAGCCATCATTATCAATCCCATGCTGGAGCACTACATTTATTTGTATGTGTGTACGTGTGTGTGTGTGCATGCGCACGCATATGTATGTATATATGTGTACATGTATATATGTGTACATGTATATATATATATATATATATATATATATATATATATATATATATGGATATATATATATCATCATCATCATCATTGTCGATTAACGTCCGCTTTCCATGCTAGCATGGGTTGGACGATTTGACTGAGGACTGGTGAAACCAGATGGCTACACCAGGCTCCAATCTGATTTGGCAGAGTTTCTACAGCTGGATGCCATTCCTAACGCCAACCACTCAGAGAGTGTAGAGGGTGCTTTTACGTGCCACCGGCACGAAGGCCAGTCAGGCGGTACTGGCAACGGCCACGCTCAAAATGGTGTATTTTATGTGCCACCCGCACAAGAGCCAGTCCAGGGGCACTGGCAACGATCTCGCTCGAAAATCCTTACACATGTCACGGGCACAAGTGCCAGAAAGGCGATGCTGGGTACAGGTGCCATCCCAATTTCGCTTTCGCTTGCCCCCAATAAGTCTTCGCAAGCTGAATTTCATGTCTAATAAAGGAGACGACGTTGGCATGGGTGCCAGTCGTTGAATTTAGTTAAAATGGTGTATTTTATGTGCCACCCGCACAAAAGCCAGTCCAGGGGCACTGGCAACGATCTCGCTCGAAAATCCTTACACATGTCACGGGCACAAGTGCCAGAAAGGCGATGCTGGGCACAGGTGCCATCCCGATTTCGCTTTCGCTTGCCCCCAATAAGTCTTCGCAAGCTGAGTTTCATGTCCAATGAAGGAGACGATGTTGGCATGGGTGCCAGTCGAATTTAGTTCGATTTCGATTTCGATTTCACTTGCCTCAAAAAGTCTTCGTAAGCGGAGTTTAGTGTCCAATGAAAGAAAGGTACGCATAAGTGGGCTGGCTACACCCCTGGCAGAGATCTTGGATTTAGGTCCCGGCTTGGCTTGCCGGGTCTTCTCACACACAGCATATTTCCAAAGGTCTCGGTCAGAAGTCATCACCTCGGTGAGGCCCAATGTTCGAAGGTCTTGCCTCACCACCTCAGCCCAGATCTTCCTGGGCCTACCTCTTCCACGGGTTCCCTCAACTGTTAGGGTGTGGCACTTTTTCACACAGCTATCCTCATCCATTCTTGCCACATGTCCATACCAGCGCAATCGTCTCTCTTGCACACCACAACTGATGCTTCTTACGTTCAGCTTTTCTCTCAAGATACTTACACTCTGTCGGGTATATGTATGTTTATATATATATATATATATATATATATATATATATACACACATACATACACAATTAAGATTCACTTGAATTAGGTACTTAAAGTGAGGCACCATGTTAGGTCTGAGTAACATGCATACTCAACAATATTAAATGAATATCAGACTTGGTGCACAAGTGCCGGCCACATGATATTCTTACAGTGTATGCAGATAATAAGACCCAGCTGAGTGAAGAAATCTGCTCTTAGCTATTCAGACATGTACTTTATATTAAAAATACTGTCTATAATATTTACGAAGTGTAGATTTCAGGATAGGTGAATAAAATAAAATAAATATATAGATATCATCAGTAAACAAGTCCTTTTATTACATAAATTTACAATTGTTTTGTTTGAATTCAATCTTATGAATATTGCTGTATTATGCAATAATATATTCAACTATCTATTCATGGATACAGAAAAGTAGTGGAGGAAAAGATGGTAGACTGACAGGGAATGAGGACTTTAGAAATGATAGCTGAAGGACTTCGTATATGATAAGTGTACAGAAGTAGTTAGCAGTAAGAGCAACCATGAAATGAAGTTGATAAACTGCTCAGATGGATCATAAACATACTTGATAGTTTGTCACATCAATAATATGATTAGTACAATAATTGATTATAAAGTAAGGAAGAGAAAAACAGAATTTAGGAAGCTGTTGATTGTTAGGCATGAAGCATACCTGAGTGCATAAGAAGTATGGTAGTGAAACATAAGCATTGAATATAGATGCTTTACCAAGGATAACAGAAGCTGAAGAGAAGTTTAATGATCATTTGTATGAAATGTAGAGCACAAGTGAACTGAGGGAATGAAAAAAGTAAAGTATTGAAGACAAAAAAGTGAGGTGTGCAAGAGAGAAGAAGACCCTTGTACAAGCATATAAAATGTATGTGAAATAAAGAAAATGCCAATGAAAAATAAATTGAAGAAATGTAGAAAATGATCAGGTCAGATCTCAGAATGTTAGGTCTTACAGACTAGATGACAAAAGTTTAACAGAATTGATTATATACTATGCAGCAGACTTGTCCAACCTCTAGCAAAATGTAAAAATGTAAAATGGACATTAAAATATTATTTAGGATCATAACATACTTGTACATACATATGTGCATCATTATAATCTTAGTGATCCTACATTATTTTGCTTTATGAGGTAAAACTTTCTCAGATCAAAAGATATCAGTTCTTTCAATGCTTTAAACATAAAGTCTATCCCTTGGGAAGAATGAATCTCCAGTATAATAGTTGGTAAACATAGAGGAAAGAAATGATGGTACAAAGAAAAGACAAAATTAGAAAGAAAAAAAAAAGGAGGAAATATCAGTAGTAAATATTTATATCCAATAAGAGATACAGATAAAGAACTCTCATAGCAGTGAGGACTGCTGGACTACTGGAAGCAGAGATTAAGTTAAGAATGAAGGAGTAATGTAATAGCTAAGACTACAAGAGATAAACTACAGGCTTTGATGTGATTTAATAAAAACTAAAACAAGAAAAGAAGAAAACTATACAGAAAGGTCAGGCAGAGAGCTAGATTTCAGATATATCTAGCAAAGAGAGTTGAAGAAAGAAGGTTAGTTAATTTCCTATACCAATTATAAGAGGATAGAGTATATCACACACAAAAAAAAACCAGGTTAGCTTGAAAAGGGATGACATAAAAGTTGTTCTTGATGAGGACTGGACAAATAAATAAATAAAACAAGAAAACCAATGGATAGTAATGACCATAGAAATGATGCTGAACAATGAGTATTATTTAAGATCAGGAAAAGTTATCTTACAGAGGTTAGCTTAATCATTTTGTTTCAACTTATGATTAAAATCTTTACTGCTCCACAAACCTATTATTTATCCTCAATAGATGATTTATGATTTCAATTTTGTTTCTATACACAGTTTTCACAGATAATCTATTTTCTTTGTTGAAATATTTTGTCAAAATATTTGCTAATTCATAATTTTTGCCATTTATTCTGCTATCTTTGTTCAAACATATAGTTGAAGTGTTTGCTGTTTACAACTTACTTTGAAAATTGAAGAAAACTAACCAATATAAAGTAGTATTTTTAACAAGCAAGCTGGAGGCTAGAGGTTCTAGTAAACACTACTTCTACATTGGCTATGTTTAGCAGAGATGCATTCCTGGCACTAAAAATCATAAAAAGCACTTTTATGACCCCCTGCCTTCCTGATACCATTCCACATCCCACTCTCTATTCAGCTGCACATCTGGTTATCAATGATGGTAGCTTAGCAAATAGAAATGTGAACTAGATTTGACTACAATTACTGCATAATGACAAGACTAAGTTAATTCAACAGAGCAATAAATAGCAGTTATGTGTGAGCAGTGAAGTGTGTGTTGTGTGTGTGTGTATGTGTGTGTGTGTGTGCATGCATATGCACACATGTCTGTATAAGAAAATAAAAGACAAGTTTGTGATAAAATTTAAAATATGATTTAGTTAAAAAAATTCAGCAAGAAAATTTTAAAAATCATGAAATATTAAATTAGAAAGACAAAAAAATGAAATGGTAAATTTTTATATACTCTAAATCCCCAAACCTCAAGGTTACTAAGGCAATGAATTCTAAAACTCTGCTAAATCCCATGTCAATATAGTAATAATAATGACTGGCAGTACCTGTGGAAATTCTAAGTCATTTTGAAAATTATAAGCTGGCTGGAAGTTTATAGAAATACATAATTTCTTTGGAGATTTTATATTTTTCTTAAGTACCTGATTCTTGAGAAGGTGTAAGGTCAATGCAGATAGTGCTGAATGTGCAATTTTAAGTTGAGAACATCTTTGAAAACTATATTTATTATAAGATAATTGTTTCTGACTTAGGCACAGGCCAGTAATTTGGTAGGGAGGAGGTTAGTCAATGTGATTAATCCCAGTACTTGACTGGTACTTTATTTAATCAACACCAAATGGATGGAGGGGAAAATTAACCTCAGTGAGATTTGGTCTCAGAACTGGAACAAATACTCTGAAGCAATTTTTCCATTGAACTAACAATTCTGACAACTATATATTTCCACATCCCTATAATTAGCGTTCCTTTCTTGAAAGATGCCAACACTCACTAACAACTTGACAGATCAAGAGACTTGGCAACAGCTTGTGAGTGCAAGTGCAGTCAAAAACCCCTGCATACTGGATGCCAGAAGGTTACAGGGAGCATCAGGAGATAATGTGCCTTGTTTGGGGTCTTCCTCTCGATGGCTTTACAGTGCACTGTCCCTCACCCCACTGATGTGAGGCCTTACCTACTGTTTCAACTGACTAGTATTCACCCACAAGTTCATTTTGGGATCATCATCTCTCCACTCTGTGGCCAAATTTTGTTATGATACATACAACAATATCAAGAGATCTGATCAACTAAACTTTTCAAGACAGTGCCCCAACATGGCCACAGTCCAACTGCAGAAGCCAATAAACGAATAAAAGAGTAAAGGAATGCAAAAAGTCAAAACACTTTTGCTCTATGCACAAGGAAACAATAAAGGACAAAGCAGAAACAAGAACAAAACAGAAAAAGTTAACAAAAAACAGAAGACAAAATTAAAACAGAATCCTAAAAGACATTAAATTTTTTTTAAATGGAGAGAAAAGCTACTCTTTGGTCACCGTTCTGCATGACTCTTCAGGTAATAAGCAAGAGTAAAAGCCTATAATAACTCAAAGTTCTGGGCTAACAACTGAAATGGAAGATCTGATTCTAACTGTGTGTGGTGACTGCCTAATCACAAATAACACTTTGACATGAAAACAGAAAAGAAGTGGTTTAAATACTAAATACATTACGTGTTGATGAACTAGCCTCAGTCTGAGATAAGCCTGTCTAGACTGACAAGGAGGTCAAAAGAAACTTTCCATATATAATTATCAAGAATAGGAATAAAAATTTCTATACTCTGAGAGACATAGCAATCTCGTCTGATTAAAATATTGCCCGGAAGTAGGCTGGGAACCTTGTAATGTTCAAGGATCTTGAAACAAAGATAAACAGGATGTGAGTTATGGAACAGTACCAAAAATAGTCCTGCTAGGTACAACCTACATCGTCCTATGCCAGACACAGCCAATTCAATAGCACAACTCAGCTTAATCTCTGCATAAAAATACAAAACACAGTTCATATAACCTAATAAAATAATACAACTTACACAGCACCTGCTCCATACAATGCCATTCTTCATACAAACACCACAACCTAATGAAATAACACAAAACATACAACACATACTTCATACAAACACCATCCAACAACACAACTTAGATAAAACATATTCTATATGTTCAAAACTCAATAAATTAGAGTCGTTATGCAGTCACTTTCTCAGCTAGAATTAGCAGGTAAATCTTGCTTAAACCACACACTGGAGGGTCATGGCTGGAAGACCTTTGATCATAGGTCTTTAATTAGGGATGGCCTGAACTAAACAACAACCTGTATACACAACACTAACTCTTACATAGTTAACACCAAATACTATAACAATACTATAACAATAACAACTGACATTCTACACAACTGCCATCCACAACAATCACCTAACATTGCAATGTATAGAACAATTCACACAAGACATAGAGAAAACAATCGTTGGCATTATCTGAGTAGCTAATCTGTAGTGAGTGGAACCTACTTGTCCTAATGGGTGCAAAGGGTGCCAGTGCCTGCTGTGGCTGTTACAGAAAGAAACACTACCCTACAAAATAACACATCACAGCACAGATTCTACACAGCAAAAAGATGAAATACAGAAGTAACACCAGAAACAAAACAAACCTCCACAACAAAGCAAAATAAATGTAGCACCCAAACACAATCTTACACACACAAAAAGACTGCTGCACATACTTCAAAACCATGAAGGTGCACCTGGCAGAGCAACAGAACTTGCATAAAAATGTGTGAGTGTAATGTATCCTTGTCATAAGGTTGTGCAACAATTGTAAATGAGTACTACATCCTTCATACAAGTGCTGACAGGAAGGACATCTGGTCATAATGAATCTGCCTCAATGAATTCTGCCTGACTCATGCAAGCCTGGAAAAGTAGACATTAAAATGATGCTGATGAGGATCATCATCATCATTTAACGCCCGCTTTCCATGCTAGCATGGGTTGGACGATTTGACTGAGGACTGGCAAGCGAGAAGGTTGCACCAGGCCCCAATCTGATGTGGCAGAGTTTCTACAGCTGGATGCCCTTCCTAACGCCAACCACTCTGAGAGTGTAGTGGGTGCTTTTATGTGCCGCCGGCACAACATACATCCACACACACATATATATATATATATACACATACACAAATGCATACATATACATACACACATACATATACACACATGTATATACACATACACATACATATATACACATATGTATACACACACACATATATACAAACATACATATATACACACACATATATATATACACACACACACACACATACATATACAGCTATGGGCATAACCATGCATGCATGCATTTATGTATGAACACCTATTCTTACAAAAGAAGAGAGTCAAATTTTTAATGGATCGGATCATAGGTCTGCTCACTCAGGGTTGATATGAGGCAAGAAGGAGAAGAAAAAGAAGAAGAAGAACAACAACAAGAGATCTGCTGAGCAGCTTCATTATGTTTTACATGCAGTAGGAGGTGTTTGACTTCGAGCTTCTGGGTTAGTGACAACCAAGCATAATATTTGAGTGTAGAGAGGATAAATCCAAAGAGACCAGATGAATAATAGGAACCCCTAAATAATTACCGAAAAGCTTACAAGATGGGTGGGTAGGGAGAATGGAGACAGACAAAGAAGTTGTCAATCTTGAACAATAGGGAGGAGAGAAATACAGGAAAAATTAGGGTCTAGGCCATTTGATTACAGACACAAAGTGGAGAAAGATTTAGAAAGTTTCATTAGGTAGCTATTTCACTGATATCTTAGAATACAGAAAGTCAGCAACTTTTTAAGCAGAATATGATTAAAGCAATTATATGAATACTACTGGTGTTGTTGTAATTGTTGTTATCATCATCATCATCATCATTATTATTAATATAAGGCAGTGAACTGGCAGAATTGTTACTGCATTAGGCAAAATGCTTAGCGCCATTCCATCTGTCTTTATATTCTGAGTTCAAATTCCGCTGAGGTCACCTTTGCCATTCATCCTTTTAGGGTCAATGAAATAAGTACTAGTTGATCACTGGGGCCAATTTAATCAAACTGGTCTTCCTATCCAAAATTTCAGGCCTTGTCCCTATAGTAGAAAGGATTATTATTATTATTAAGAGTGATGGAAAATTGTTGGAATGTTGGACAGAATGCCCAGCAATATTTAGTTAGGACTCTTTATGTTCTGAGTTCAAATCATGCTGAGGTTAACTTTGCCTTTCATCTTTTTGAAGATGATAAAACAAAGTGCCAGTCAAGTATAGAGACTGATTTTATTGACTAATTTCATTACTTAAAAACTGCTGGCCTTGTGCTTTATTATTATTATTACTAGCTGACAATGTGCCATCAATAATGACCACTAATTGTAGTATCTTATAAATAAATAAGGTACATAATAATCACACATACAAACATTCACATACTTCCCTTGTACACACACACACACACACACACACACGCATACACACATATACACACACAGAGTTGAAATGCTGATTTTTTTCGCCCCTTCCTTCCTTATTCATCTATTACCCCTTCCTTTCTCTCATTGCTATTACTTTCTCTCACTCCCTCTCAACCAGGGCTATTACTCTCACTACTTCTCCTTCACTGAATTACTATTTTCTCTTCTCCTCTGCGACCGGCGTGATTCTGGACAAATATATAAAAACACTACGCTCATTATCATATTAGGAGATTATTAAGGCAGCGAGCTGGCAGAATTGTTACTGTGCTTAGCAAAATGCTCAGGGGTATGTCTTTATGTTCTGAGTTCAAATTCCACTGAGGTTGACTTTGCCTTTCATCCTTTCAGGGTTGATAAAATAAGTACCAGTTGAACACTGCAGTCACTGTCATTGGCTTACTCTCTCTGCTGAAATTGCTGAAATTTTAAACCATTATTATTATTAAGGTGGCAAGCTGGCAGAATCATTAGCACACTGGGTGAAATGCTTAGCGGCATTTTTTCTGTCTTTATGTTCTGAGTTCAAATTCTGCTGGGGTTGACTTTGCTGTTCATCCTTTTGGGGGTTGATAAAATTAGTACCAGTTGAGTAGTGGGGTTGATGTAATCGACTAGCCCCCTCCTCTGAAATTTCAGGCCTTGTGCCTATAGTAGAAAGGATTATTATTATTACTATTATCATTATTTTTGAGGTGGCAAGCCGGCAGAATTGTTAGTACACTGGGTGAAATGCTTAGCGGCATTTTTTCTGTCTTTATGTTCTGAGTTCAAATTCTGCTGGGGTTGACTTTGCTGTTCATCCTTTTGGGGGTTGATAAAATTAGTACCAGTTGAGTAGTGGGGTTGATGTAATCGACTAGCCCCCTCCTCTGAAATTTCAGGCCTTGTGCCTATAGTAGAAAGGATTATTATTATTACTATTATCATTATTTTTGAGGTGGCAAGCCGGCAGAATTGTTAGTACACTGGGTGAAATGCTTAGCGGCATTTTTTCTGTCTTTATGTTCTGAGTTCAAATTCTGCTGGGGTTGACTTTGCTGTTCATCCTTTTGGGGGTTGATAAAATTAGTACCAGTTGAGTAGTGGGGTTGATGTAATCGACTAGCCCCCTCCTCTGAAATTTCAGGCCTTGTGCCTATAGTAGAAAGGATTATTATTAATAATAAGGTGGTGAGCTGACAAAACCACTTATTTGAGTGTTGGACAAAATGCTTAGTGACATTTCTTCTGACTTATTACATTTTGTGTTCAAATTTCACTAGGGTTAACTTTGACTTTCTCCCCTCTGGGGCCAATAAATTAAAGTACCAGTCATGTACTGGGATCAATGTAAAATTGATCATAAATTGCTGGCCTCATGCGAAAATTTGAAACCATTTTTAATATTATTATTTCTGATTTAGGCACAAAAACCATGCTCTCATGATTCCACAAGCTTGCCACCTTCATCCCATTCACATTTACTACAACCAACAAATCTGTGGTTTTGTAAAAACACAAAAAATATTACTTTGGTACATTCAACAGTTCACTGCATAAGACATACTTTGCTGTAATTCCTTTTTTGAAATTAGTCCTCGAAGCACAAATAAGGCTATAAATAATAGCATGTAAATGTCCCACAGGGCCTTTTTCTATCCAAAATGTGATTTTCAGCCCAATATTTACATGCTATTATTTATAGATTTACATGTACTTCAAGAACCAATTCCAATCAAGAATTATTTCATGTTTTCTCAAAAGTTTATAAATTTTTATGATGTCAACAATATATCTTGAATTGAGTTACATGCCTTGGTCTTACTGAGTTTAAATGCTGTGGAAGTTGATCTGACTTGTCACCCTTCTGTCAATGAAATAAACGCCAATCAAGTACTGAGGCTAATAAACTCAAGTGTACCCCATTCTCTAAAACTTAAAAGCTCAGGCTAACACTAGAAATGATATTTATTATGCTATTTGAGGTCTACTAGCAGAAGTGATAGAGTGTTGGACTAAGTATATATAAAAGTTTTGTTCCTTAACATTCTCCCGTGTTCAATTTGTTATTCATTGCTCTGGGGGAATGAAATAACCAGTTAAGTACTGAAATCAATTCAAATAACTAAACCCTAGTCCTTAAACTTTATGTTCTTTTTTTTGTTAGAAATCAACATTACAACTATTATTTTCAGAAACAGACTTTAAAGTAGTAGTAGTAGTAGTAGTAGTAGTAGAAGGGGAAGGAAGAGCAGCAGCAGCAAGCTAGAAGCTTTCCATTTACACGGCTAATACTTTGGGAAAAGTTCTGATGTCAAACTTCCAATTTGCCTCTCTCTCCAACTCAACTGATTCAACCAAATTAAGAAATCAGTTTTATGACAACACAGAAAATAGATGTAAAATATTTATTGTTCACACACCTGTACAATTACACATTCACACATACATCATTTTGAGAAGTTTACTTGTTTGTCTGAAATTAACTTACAGCACTGTCACTTCTAGCTTGGCACACTCACTTTACTTTGCATATATATATATTTCTCTTGAGTAATTTCATTGAGTATAAATATGTCCAACATAATGTTTGTTCTGGGTTTACACCATAAATAATCTTAGAAGCCTATTTTTATCACAAACAAATGCTGAGCATTGATCAAAATCTACACTAGTGGAGCACATTTAAGTTATGGCTGTGTGGTAAGAAGCTTGCTTCTCAACTATGTGGTCTTGCACACAGACACACTGCACAGTATCTGGGGTAAGTGTCTGCAACTATAGCACAACCAAAGCTTTGCAAAGACTGAGTGAAGAGTGGTTGTGTTTTCAACTTTATCTTCACTAAGCATGTAACTTCATTAGATAAAGTTTGGCAAAGATTTGTATTTGATTAAAGTATGGTTGATCCAAGAGAACAAGTCTGATTTGTGCACATGTATTCTGAGGCAAACTATTTATATATATTCTAGTAAAGACTCTCTCTATTGAGATAGATAGATAGCCTTTATTAGAATACACATGCACAGACTGCTTCAAAATACATGTACAAGTGCATGTGCATGTTCACAAAGAGAACTTATTCACTTGGATCAGCTATACCTTAATCAAAATCAAATCTTTGCCCCACTTAATCTAATCAAGTTATATGCTTGGTGAAGATAAAGTTGAAAACACAACCACTCCTCATTCTTTGAATGCAGGAAGCTACTTTAAACATCTGGGTCCTTTAAACAGTATGTGTGTGTGTGTGTGTGTGTGTGTGTGTGTGTGTGTGTGTGTGTGTGTGTGTGTGTACACAACCAACAGCCATCAACTCATCTATAACTGCTGAAATTTTACCAATGCCCACTGAGAGGATCCTGTCTCTTAAAGGTTGTAGTTTACAAACACTGTCCAATGATATAACATACTCAAAGTATCTGGCAGTGTTGGCTACAGCCTAGTCACCCGTATTACGAACCAGGTGATACCCGAAGGAGTCATACCCAATGACTGGTGTAGCAGCACCATAGTAAACTGCTACAAAGGTAAAGGTGACGCTTTAGACACTAATAATTACAGAGGCATCAAGCTGTTAGATCAGGTTATGAAAGTTACGGAGAGGGTCATAGCCCAACTAATTAGGGAGCAAATCAATTTAGATGAGATGCAGTTTGGGTTCATGCCAGGTAAAAGCACCACTGATGCCATATTTCTAGTGAGACAGCTGCAGGAGAAATATCTAGCCAAGGATAAACCTCTGTACCTGGCCTTCGTTGACATGGAGAAAGCCTTTGACAGGGTCCCCCGATCCCTTATCTGGTGGTCAATGAGGAAACTTGGGATAGAAGAATGGTTAGTGAGAGCTGTGCGAGCCATGTACAGAGATGCTGTCAGTAAGGTGAAGGTTGGAAATGAGTACAGTAATGAATTCCAGGTAGAGGTAGGGGTCCACCAAGGTTCCGTCCTCAGCCCCCTCCTATTTATCATAGTCCTCCAGGCGATCACAGAGGAGTTCAAGACAGGTTGCCCCTGGGAGCTCCTCTATGCTGATGACCTTGCACTAATTGCGCAGTCACTATCAGAACTAGAGGAGAAGTTTAAGGTGTGGAAGCAAGGACTAGAATTGAAGGGCCTTAGAGTCAACCTAGCAAAAACCAAAATCCTAATAAGTAGGAAGGTAGATAAAACACAAACCCCTTCAGGTAGATGGCCCTGCTCAGTATGCAGTAAAGGAGTAGGTAGTAACTCTATTAGATGTACCCGGTGCAAGCTATGGACACATAAGAGGTGCAGCAATATCAAAGGCAGATTAACTACAAAGTTAGTCTTTGTATGTGGCAGATGATCAGGTGCAATAAACACTGTAAACAAACAGGAAACAACTTCTATCTCATTCCAGGGAGAAAAACTAGAGGTAGTTGATAGCTTCCGCTATCTGGGTGACCAAGTTAGTAGTGGGGGTGGGTGCGCTGAAAGTGTAACTGCTAGAATAAGAATAGCCTGGGCCAAGTTTAGAGAGCTCTTACCTCTGCTGGCGACAAAGGGACTCTCACTCAGGATAAAAGGCAGACTGTATGACGCATGTGTACGAACAGCCATGCTACATGACAGTGAAACATGGGCTGTGACTGCTGAGGACATGCGTAAGCTCGCAAGGAATGAAGCCAGTATGCTCTGCTGGATGTGTAATGTAAATGTGCATACCCGTCAGAGTGTAAGTATCTTGAGAGAAAAGCCGAACATAAGAAGCGTCAGTAGTGGTGTGCAAGAGAGACGATTGCGCTGGTTTGGACATGTGCTGAGAATGAATGAGGATAGCTGCATGAAAAAGTGCCACTCCCTAACAGTTGAGGGAACCCGTGGAAGAGGTAGGCCCAGGAAGACCTGGGCTGAAGTGGTGAGGCAAGACCTTCGAACATTGGGCCTCACCGAGGCGATGACTACTGACCGAGACCTTTGGAAATGTGCTGTGCGTGAGAAGACCCGGCAAGCCAAGTGAGATCGTTGCCAGTGCCCCTGGACTGGCTCTTGTGCGGGTGGCACATAAGATGTACCATCCTGAGCATGACCGTTGCCAGTACCGCCTGACTGGCCTTGTAGGGTTTTCGAGCGAGATCGTTGCCAGTGCCCCTGGACTGGCTCTTGTGCGGGTGGCACATAAAAGACACCATTTCGAGCATGGCCGTTTTTGTGTGGGTGACACGTAAAAGCACCCACTACACTCTCTGAGTGGTTGGCGTTAGGAAGGGCATCCAGCTGTAGAAACTCTGCCAAATTAGATTGGAGCCTGGTGTAGCCATCCGGTTGCACCAGTCCTCAGTCAAATCGTCCAACCCATGCTAGCATGGAAAGTGGACGTTAAACGATGATGATGATGATGATGATATATATAGATAGTATTAATAACAATAATCCGTGGATGAAATTTATAAACATTTAATGCGCATGTGTGTGTGTGTGTGTGTGTGTGTGTGTGTGTGCTTTCTTTTGAAGTTTATAAATTCCATCCAAGGATCATTGTTATTATTACTATATTTATTCTACATTATATCAGCACGCCTCGATGCAACCCCCAAAAAAGTGGTTCACCAGTCAGCATCATCAGATTGTTGGCAGCATAATGGAAGAGGAGCTTTATTTGCATATTCAAAACGTTTCCCCTAAACAAATTGAAAAGATATATGCGTGTGTGTGTGTATATATATATATATATATATATATATATATATATATATATATATATATATATATATATATATATATATATATATATATATATATATATATATATATATATATATATATATATATATATATATATATATATATATATATATATTTATATTTATATAAATATAAATATATATTTCGGGAATAAATGATGGATTTTTTCCTTTATGAGGTTTTTTTCACGCTAGCTACTTGATAAATTCTTGTAAAAGAATTCGTCCTATTATTGAATTTATATATATATATATATATATATATATATATATATATATATATATATATATATATATACATATATATATATATATATATACATACATACATATACATATACACATATATATGTATGTGTGTGTGTACTGGCATTCTTTTAAAGTCTGCTTTTCATGCTTGCATGAGTCAGACAGAATTCCTTGAGGCAGATTATTTATAGGTGGATGACATTCCTACCACCAACCCTTACTTGTTTCCTAGCATGGTGATATCTCCCCATTTCATGGAATATTAAAAATGAATGACATTGTTTGCATGACAATGACACTCCTTTATGACTCATGTGATGTGAAGAGAAGACAAAAACACATATAGATACACACAGACACACACACACACATGCATACATTAAGCTTCTTTCAGTTTGTGTTTACTAAATCCACTCACAGGGCCTTGGCCAACTTGGACTTATTGTCAGAGGTGCCATTTAGTGGGGCTCAGCCTGAAATCAAGTGAACTTAAATTTCTTAACCACAGAGATATGCTTCTATCATATACATCTATATTACATACATATATATATGTGTGTGTGTGTGTCTTCATAGAAAGAAGTTGTTTTTTCTTAGGGATATATATAGGGATATATTATTCAAGCATATAACAGTTTTGCACTAATATCAATTAACGATACTGGAATTTTTCATGTGTATATGTATTAGTGTTTATCATTGGTTTTTCTTCAATATTAATACTTTACACCTCTGAAATTTCAGTTGTTGCTACGGAGATTTCCATCATTTTCGATATAGGAGAAAAAGTTTAAAAATTCAAAGAAAATGTAGAATACATACATAGAGTAATCAATTTATTACCATAGTCCAGTCAAATTAATAAGTCCATTAATATTGCCTATGCTGCGTTTTGGCCGATTGCTATTATTCAATATTTGCACTTTTAATGCGCATTATGAAGTTGAAAAAGCAAAAAGCCTCCTCAGGGCATAACTGACTGATATTTTTCACATCTTAATGGATAGAGAGTTTATTCCAATTGAATTGTAGCATGTGCGTCTTGGATTCTGTTCTAAAAATAGCTAAAAGTTGATATTTTGACCTTGCTAGACAAGGGAGAGGCCTCTACTTTTCATACTATTCAAAATCTTGTTTTGTATATTGTTTTAATTTTAATTTTTGCTTACAGCAAACTTTACTTAGATGAGTCAGTAGATCCCATTGTTATGTTGAAGCTATCATTAGTACCTTTCTTTACCCAGTATTTATTATCAAATTGTATAATAAATTTCCTAGCTGCTAATATTACATTGATTTCACTCATATTAAGATCTGAATTCTGTTTAGCGAACAAGAGGGCCTTATTTAGTAGTATAGGGTTAATAGATGAATAGTAGCTACCAATATCTATGATGAGGAAATTTTTAAAGAAGTTGATTATTACATCACACTAAGTAAAGCTGGATATAAACAAAAATTAAAATTCTTCAGACCAAGCATAAAATCTGAGAATAGGAATAATGCACAAAACAAGATTTGCAATAAAGATATTAATATAGAAATTATTAAATATAAAGATAAAAAGAATATGGATAAGATAGAATATAAATCCGATAAGAAAAATATAAGTAAAAACATCAAGAAAGAGATAGAAAACAAAAAGAAATCAAGCACGTATAAAAAAAATACAAACATTAAGGAACGGGTAAAAAAAAAAGATAAGATGAAAATGGAGTCAAAAAGAAAACATAATAATTATGACTATATGAATATAAACCAAAATAGGGCAATTAACAACAAAAGGGAAATATATGAAAAGCTAAACGATAATATTTCTAACAATCCGGTAAAAAATTACACCCTATGCATAAATGACATCAATCCTCATAAAAATAATTCTAAAGATGATATAATATGGTTCATAATGCCTTTTGCAAAGCAAATTAGAATTAATATAGTGAAATTATTCTAGAAAGTGGTCTCTAAGCATTTTTCAGGGAAAAATATATCATAAAATAATAAACTCACACAAATTGAGGGCCGGATTTTGCATATCAAAAAAACATAGCACAAATTATTGCTGCACAAAATGTTAAAAGAGTAAATGATTTCTACAACAATAGGAATAAAGAAAATAAAAATGAATTATTAAATGATCAAAATGGCGAGAAAATTAAAGGCAATATGAGTTACACAAACGAAAGAAGGGAAATATCTCTAAGGGATACTCCACTAGGATCTAAACATAAACATACAATCTATAAAAAAAAAGAAGCAATAAGCATTGATAAAATTGATAATATAAATATAAATATTGATAATATAAATATAAATACTAACACTAACAATAGCAGCAATAAACACAAAAGAGAAAACAATAAAAGTACTAGGATAAGAAAAGAAAACAATGATAAAGTAGATAATAATGCAGACAGTAAACAAACTAATGTGAATAATTATAGAAAATAAATATAATGAGGATAACTCTGAAAGCATAGAATACAAGCACAACAATATTAGGAAACAGGAAGCACTACTAAAAAAAAAAAAACTTGTGATTGTGCTAAAGAAAAACAATGTCCCTTAAATTCTTTTTGTAGGGAAAAAGGAGTAATATATGGATATAAGGTTGTATCTGAGGGACAGGATTACTAGTATATAGGTTCTATGGAAAATTATATAAAAAGAAGGATAGCTAATCAGGAAAACACCTCCAGGGATAGAAAAAAGAGGCTAGCACCAGTCTAAGTAATTTAATTTGATGAATTAAGGATAAAAATAATAACTATGCACTTGCATAGGAAATAATTAGCCAAGCAAAATCTTATAGCATAGGGAACAAAAGATGTGAACTTTGTATCAAAGAAATTTACCAGATTCTTTCATCAAAACACAAATTAATCAACAAGAGGGAAAGAGGACTCTGTTGTGTTCATACGAGGTCTGATCAATAAGCATCCAAACTGTTGCCATAGTAATGAAGCTAAAGCACTCAGAGTGAAGCCGCTTGGCAAAGATTGACTATGAACGCTGCTTGCATGTGCACTAAGATTCTAGCTCACTTCCGCTGTTTACAGCAGTGCTCAGAAGGAAGGTGTGTAATGCGTGATCATTGTAATGACCATGACAGAGAAAGCCATCATGGCGATACCTGCTCAGAGGCCAATGCAAAGTTTCAGAAAGTGTATGGAGAGATGAGTATAAGCCGCACACAAGTGTATGAGTGGTTCAGACATTGCCAAGATGGCCAAAAAAATGTTGATATTGACAAACATTCTGGGAGACTCACAACCAGCAGGACTGAGAAAAATACCACAGATGTGTGTGCAGCTGTGAGGGGAAATCATCAAATCACCATCCATAAGTTATCAGAGGATGTGCAGATTAGTTATGGTTCAGTTCAGTCCATTATCACTGAAAATTTGGGTATGAGATGTGTGTCTGCCAAGTTTGTGTCAAAACTGCTTTCAGCTGACCAAAAAGACACCTGGGTTTCAGTTGCTCAAGATTTCCTTGATCATGTTGAGAACGATGAAAACTTTTTGAAAACTTTGCATAGGCCTCTAAGCAGGTATTGCCAAGCTTTTGACAAAATTTGATGCAGATTTTCTGCTCAACTTTCTCTATCATGGTCAATGCGATGATCACACGCTACACACCTTCTTTCTAAGCACTGCTGTAAACAGCTGAAGTGAGCTAGGACATTAAAACTTAGTGCACATGTACAGCAGAATTCAAGGTTAATCTGTGCCAAGCAGCTTCACTCTGCATGCTTTAGCTTTGTTACTATGGTAACAGTTTGGATACTTATTGATCAGACCACATAAAGTGAAATATACATTCAATAAATTTAAAGTAGATATGGTTAAAATAAACACTGTAAATAATACCTATGGATAGTTCACAAAGTTAAATATACATTTAATAAATTTAAATCGGTATAGTTAAAATAAACACCATGTAAATAACACCTGTAAATCGTGCATCTATACTATAAACTAAATAGACAAAAATATATATGTATGAACCTAACCTAACAACTAATATATATGAATAAATAATTATGTTTGCTAGTAACTAATACAAATTTTACAAAAATAAACAAATAAAAGTGTTGATATAAAATAATAATTACAAACATACCTAGATTTACTTTATCAATAATTAGGGCGTAGATGAATATGTTGTGGACATGCTGAATAATATCAAAAGTAGGAGCAGGCTTGTAAGCATAAATAGTTAATCAATTTGGCCAAATGGATGGAATAAGGACATAGAAGAATGTGTTATGGACATACTGAATAGAATGAAAAGTAGTGGCAGACTTGTATAAAGTTAATCGGCACTACCAAAAGAGTGGAATAGTAACATGATCTAGTTCTTCAGAACTATGCCTATCCCTTGTCCATTAAGGTGAAAAAAAATCAACTTTAGCTATTTTTAGAACAGAATCCAAGATGCACATGCTACAATTCAATTGGAATAAACTCTCTATCCATTAGGATGTGAAAAATATCAGTCAATTATGCCCTGAGGAGGCTTTTTGCTTTTTCAACTTCATAATGCTTATTAAAAGTGCAAATATTGAATAATAGCAATTAGCTGAAATGCAGTGTAATCAATATGAATGAATTTGTTCATTTGATTGGACTATGGTAATAGATTGATTACTCTATGTATGTATTCTCTGATTTCTTTGAATTTTTAAACTTTTTTCTCCTATAAATATATATATATATATATATATATATATATATATATATATATAGATAGATAGCTATTTCTTTTTCTGAATTAGTATGAATGTGTGTAGAATAATATATCAGTTGAATAAAGTTAAAACATGGTCTGGTTTTCACGTTTTTTATTATGGTATTTTAACATTAAAAAAATATTTTGTAATGTTTGTAAAGTTCAATTAGCACTTTCGTACGTTTGGTAGTAATTATCAGATTTCAAATGTATTTAACCGACAGTTGAGTTCTTGATAATTGTAGTACCTCTTAGAATGCTCCAACAAGCTGAATTTATGATCAATCTGCATGCAGCTCAAACATCACAGTTTGCAAGGCATACCAATATTCTGTAATTTGCTTATATTCATATGTTAAAGATATTTTTTAATCCACCTCATTACCTAGTTGTTATATTATTGTTGTTATTTTCCTTTAGAACAGGTTTTGAACATTTTAAAAAACTATTTTTCTTTTATCTTTTTTCCAACCTCACTTGCGTCATTTAGTTTATGGAAAGGTAAAATTAGAAACATTTTCTGACCACATGTTTCTATATGTTTGCTCAATGGAATTTTGTGAACATTGGTGTTCCAGATTTGTTGTCTGTGGACTCGTGAGTGTTCCAATAATGCATTCTTAGTCTTGCCTATATATATTTCCTTGCAATTCGAGCATTTAATGCAGTTGATCAAATTTCTGCTTTTGCTGTTCATATCCGCATGTGTGAAAATCTGTCCATCTTTTGTTCTAATGGATCTACCCGTATGTATGTATTGACATGTTCCACATCTGTTATCATTACACTTGGATACTGTGAATGTCTTATCCTGTTTGTTCATGTTGAACTTTGCCTTTGTTAATAGTTTCTTTAGGTTATGTGGTTGCCTTTTGCTTAAGGTAAGTGTTTGATTAGTTATTATCTTCTTTAATTTTTCACTTTGTTTTATGATTGGCAAAATTGTTTTGATAATGTTAAAAATGTTTTAGTGATGCGGATTGTGTGTTACTATTGTGTTCTGTTGATGGGTTCATCTTTTTTGTGTTGCCCTAAGTTGTTCTATAGGTATCTCTTTTGCTCATTGTTTGCTAGTTTCTATAAGTAGGAGAGGGTAATTTTGCTTGAGCAGA